>NW_015546026.1:208873-216531 GCF_001515605.1 Sinocyclocheilus anshuiensis | reverse complement strand
GAGAGAGAGAGAGAGAGAGAGAGAGAGAGAGAGTGTGTGTGTGTGTGTGTGTGTCATAGGTTAGGGGTTACGTGAGCCATATTGTTAATGTGTTTGTAATATGGTGCATATGACACAAACCATTTAGAGGATGGACGACACCACAGCATGGGGAAGGCCGTGGATGTACTGACCTATGATCCAAGACAGATGATATGGATATAGATGAAAAGGACAGACAGCATTCCAGCCATAATTATGTGTGTCATTCGGTTCTTTTTGTTTTAATGTTAATGGCCTGCTATTGCTAATCATGTATATTTTACTTTTAATGTATTTTACAAACTACTGTTGTACATGTATAGCCTAAGACAGACAGAATCCTATATATCTATGTGTATGAATGTGTGTTATGCATTTGTCTCCATCATGAGAGCCTGCTGCCACAGCTGACAATTAATTTGTCTCCTACTGATAACATCATCCAAAGAGAAAGTTATTTATTCACTGACTAGCTGAGTCAGGTGTGTGTTAAGGAAGGCAGGCTGTTGGCAGTTGTGCATGTTTCTGATAAAAAGTGCGTGTTTATGTGTATGTTCAGACGACCTTTGCTGCTATGTGAGGAGAGGAGAGATTTGGTCCAGTGTTAATACTGTCCACCGTAATGAGCGATCAATAAACACAAGAAAGACTCACTCTTACAAGGTGTTTGTGTAAATGCACACGCACACACACTGGTTTCCATTTTTACTGGGACATTCAATAAACGTAATGATTTTTATACTTTACAATCTGTATTTTCTACTCCTTTACCCTAACCCTATCCCTAAACATATCTCTCACATGAAACATTTTTATGTTTTCAAAAAACAATCAGTATGATAAATACGCTTCCTCATGGGGACCAAACAAATGTCTCCACAAAGTCTAAATTTACTGGTATTACTGTAATTGTGGGGATATTTGGTGCTGTAATGTAGGGAACCAGGACATACTCTCACATTTTTTTCAAACCCTTTACAGGACATACTTCTCACATTTTTACGTTGCTTAAAACAAAACAAACGAAAAAATGTACACACTGTGCCCCATAATGAAAAAAACAACAACAGTTGTATGATAACTGTGATAACTTTGCAAATAAATAAAAAAAAAATTAACATAAGCAAGTAATTAGCAAAGATTTTCGCATCATACCCAAAAAGTCCCAACGAAGTACCGAGTTATATAATTTTAAAAATATATTGTGGAAATCTCTTATTATGTAGGCATTGTTCCTATAATTCAATTGTAATGATCAATTTAACGCATCATGGTTGTTTGTTTTATGAATGATTTTTAAAAATTCAGTTTCATTTAATTTGCAACATTTATTATATTTAATAAATCCATGTTCATTTTTTATTCGTTGTATTTGACATTATTCTCAGCGATAGGCAAAAATCCAGCAAAATGCTTTTTGTTCCGGCGGAAATGTTGACGCCATGTTGTTGTCACACAGTACCCGGATGCATCATATAAATGAACGCGCAGGCCTTCAAGCCTTCCTTTCTTGAAGAACCGGAGTGAGTTCGTGTGGTGTGTTTCCTGACTCACCGCTGTTCGCTTCTCAACTGTTTCCACGAATAAGTCGGTCAGGAATTAGTAACCATGGTAATTTAAAGTTTTACTAATACTGTATTAACACAGAGAAGCAGTCTTTGTTGTCTTCTGTGTCTGTATTTAGGTGTTAAGCAGCTCGTGTACACACGTGCCGCACAGTGTTTCTGAATTGTCCCGACGTTGAGCTAATCCATGATTTGTAGGCTTGGAGTTCGAGCAATTTGCGATCATGAGTGCTTATGATCTTCTGTTGATAAATTATGACACCGTTTACTTTGTGTGTTATATTTTGTAAAATAGTGTATATGGTTGTAAGTGTACACATTTTATCTTCCATCTTTTTGAATGAGCAGTTGTGAGTAGTAAAGCTAAAAAATAAATAAAAATTGATTCACTAGAACCCGCATTCCTGTATTCAAGGTTATAAAATGGAGGTGGTTGTGTAGTCACATTAATAACAGCATTGCCGGAGTTTTTTTTTTTTTTTAACGGAAGTAGAGCATAGACGATTCATAGCAAGAGTTGCGTATTTCTGGCTTGTTTATAATATTTTATGTGAACGATGTTTTGCCGACGTCCTCACTAGGAGGAAAGTCTAAACATTTGACATTCAGTATAAAGATTTTGCAAATTTAGTGATTTGCCCTGCATTTTATATTAATTGATATATTTGTTATAGAATCCAATTTCAATGCATGTATTGTGTACTGAGTGTTTGAGACTTGCAGTTAAATGTGTGCCCCAGACCGTTTAAGTAAAATAATGTTATACAAGATTTATTTTTAAATTTGTATGGGTTTGTTCTGATACCCTCTGCTGATACCCTGACCTGTTTAAGTTTAGTGGGTATGTCAGCCCTCTGGGTTATAACATAAATGTAATTTAGGGGGAAAAAAAGCAAGTATTTAGTGAGTATCAGAGTTGCATTGTTTGCACCGTTTAAGAAGTTTATTAACAGCATGTATGCTTTGCAGGCATTCAAAGACACTGGTAAGGCTCCTGTTGAGGCCGAGGTGGCAATTCACCGTATCCGCATCACTCTGACCAGCCGCAATGTCAAATCTCTGGAAAAAGGTGTGTTTGCGGCCCTGGTGCTCTGGTGGTACTAAATTGATGGCAGTGAGGATAATAATATATGAATGACATAAACATGAGCTATATTATACGCTATTCTGAGCCTTTTTTCACACAATTCTGATTTGTGTGTCTGAATAGGTCAGGCATGTTGTCATTTAAACACTTTTTTTCTCTTTAGTGTGTGCTGATTTGATCCGAGGTGCCAAGGAGAAGAGTCTGAAGGTGAAGGGTCCTGTGCGTATGCCCACCAAAGTGAGTACCAGTTTTGATTTTTGTCTTGATCTCATATCTAAGCTAATGGAAATTTCAAAGGACTTCAATTAAATACTCATATCATTCACAGACAGATGTTTGCCAAGAGAATGTCCCAGTTTTTAAGACGCTTATCAGGCTGTCATTCTAAATTTGGTTATTTTTTTCTTATTCTCTCTCCCTATCAATAAGACTCTTCGTATCACTACTCGCAAGACGCCATGTGGTGAAGGTTCCAAGACCTGGGACAGATTCCAGATGCGGATTCACAAGCGCCTCATTGATCTTCACAGTCCATCTGAGATCGTCAAGCAGATCACCAGCATCAGCATTGAGCCTGGTGTTGAGGTGGAGGTCACCATTGCAGATGCATAATTGCTGTCATCCCAATTAATCAGCTGTGTGTTTGCTCTCAGCTCAATAAAATTGAGATTTTTGGATTTCTGTCTGTTTTGTTTTTTGTTTTTTTTACCCCCCACTGACCTCGGACTGGTTAGGTCTCCCATAAAATTAATTTCTTGTCAACTTACGTTGCTAGAAGCCTGTATGCATTTATTTAATTGTGTGGAGCATAGTGAAGTTTAAAAAGGGCAGTCAGTGCATTTCAATATTGTTTGGAATACAACATTCTTAAATGTTGTCTCTTGTGATCTGCAGAAGAAAAAAAGCATACAGGTTTGCAACTACATGATGGTGTGTCAGAAGAATGAGTACTCTGAAACGTGAGGATATGTGAAGTTAAATTACTACAGATCTTTTGCAGTGCCATTGCTAAAGTAAAAAAAAAAAAAATCTGAGGTCTTTGTCATTAATAGACAAGTATTTTTACTGAAATGTGCGTGGCTTATTCACATGAACTGGAAAAGTTAAATGTTTATTGAAATTGGTAAGCAATAATTAAATATTTAAATTAAATAAGCCCCTCACAGCAACTGAAATGTGAATGTATACAGAATTTATATTTTATGTTTAGGCAACAATATGGTCTTGATGTTGAATGAATATATATATATATATATATATGTCTTGTATTGGTCAGGACTAATTAAAAAATAAAACAGGCGAAGAACAAGATGTCTTCCCAAATTGCACCTGTAATTTCTTGATTGTACCACAATGAATATACATCATATACAATTTACAGGTGTGCTGAATGTCTTTTTAGGACCTGATCGTTAAGTACTGATTGGTGAGCAGGTGTGACAAATGCATTTTGGGTAAGCTCTTGTCTTGCCCGTGTTATCAAAGCAATTTTAGGTAATTGTTTAAAATCATTTCAGTTGTTGGGAGTTTTATCAGTTTGCTTTTGGTGTCTTATCTAAATCTCTCACCCATGTTAATGTCAAGTTGAAGACTTTTAAGATTTAACTCATTATTTTAAGCACATAGCTTTTATTATCATATAATCATGACAACAGTTATTGACGTGACGAATGAGGACACGGTGTTAGTGGCTATGGAGTCAACTGCTTGTGAACCTCATAATGCAGCTCTACCTGAACTTTCTGGAGTTTCTTCCATAACATCACAGGTCATAAGATTGCAAGTACTAATGTTGTCATGAACTCTTTAATAACATATTATATTGTTTTACGTATATAGTATAGTACTTTTGTGTGGTGTTTGCCGTCTTTGCTATGTGCAGAGTGAGACTGCTGAAATCTCTGAAAAACAACAACTTCGAGTTTACTTGAAGGTGCGCCCTTTCAGTGAAGAGGAACTCCGAAGCAATGAAGATCAGGTGTTGTAGAACTTGGTGTAATGCTAATCAAGTTTTGTGTTTGCTTTAGGAAGTGTTGGACTTCTATGAACATATTTTTTTTTCTTCCAGGGTTGTGTTGTATTGGAAGACTCTGAGACCATTGCCCTTCATGCTCCTAAAGGATCTGCCACCATGAAAAGCAGCGAGAAAGGAATTGGTCAACAGGTTTATAAATTTAGCTTTACCCAGGTACAATACTATTTTAAAAACCCAGAATTTGGATGAATCTTGATTCTACAGGTAGTGACTTTTTATTATTATTATTTTTTTAATTAAATGCAGATATTTGGACCAACATGCACTCAGGCAGAGTTTTTTGAAGGCACAATCAGTTCACAGGTGCATGACTTCATTCATGGGAAAAATGCATTGGTGTTCAGTTACGGTGTGACCAATGCTGGAAAAACATACACTGTACAAGGTGAACTTAACACAGACATTCACACAGTATATGCATCCTATGATGTATCTTCTGTTGTTGAATGTTTGTAATTGTTACTTGTGAAATTGTCTGTTTTAAGGTTCTCAGAAAGAACCTGGCATTTTGCCACGTGCTTTAGAGGTTGTGTTTAAGCACATTGCTGGCCGCCAGTATGAGCATATGGACTTAAAGCCATATTTGAGCTCAGATGTGCAACAATTGGACTCTGAGCAGCTAAAAGTAGAGAAGAATGCCAAGGCAGCACTATTCAGTTTGCTCAAAGAGGTAAGAATGGTCTGCAAATGACATTTTAAGTTTTGGCTTCAATCAGGGGTGTCAAACTCCTTTCCTGGAGGGCCGCAGCCCTGCAGAGGTTTGTTCCAACCCTGTTCCAACACTCATACCATGTAGTTTTCAAAAAGGACCTGATTATCTGGATCAGGTGTTTAGAATTGGAGCTAAACTCTGCAGGGATGTGGCCCTCCAGGAGCTGAGTTTGACACCCCTGGCTTAAATAGTCATACTTTGATATAGCTGCCTGCCGTTTGCTGAAAACATTCCAGTGCTTATTTTTTATTTTTAAGTTGTGTACTGCTTCTGAAAGTCAGTTAAATCTTGTATATCTCTCTTCTCAGGAGCCTGAACCCACAAAATCCAGTAGAAATAGGAGCTCAACGTCCTCAGTCAGTAGTTTGTCATTTTCCAGCGTTTCATACGACCACACAGGTAATAAGCATTATGATCACTAAAATGTGTGAAAAATACCACGTGTAAGGACCTGGTTTCAGCTTTCTGCCTATGTCTTTCAGCCGACAGTGATGGGATGGTTGAAGGGCAATGTCTGTACTCTGTTTGGGTGGCGTTTTATGAAATCTACAATGAGCATGTGTATGACCTGCTTCAGCTAGCCCACACCAGCAAAACCAAAAGACGTCTTGCACTACGGGTTTGTGATGACAGCACGGGGAGCTCTTACATTAGAGGTATAGTTTCTTCATTAAAATAAGCAAATGAGATTGTTTATTCGCTTTAATGCTTTTTTTGTAAAGGTAGTTGGTGTCTTTTTAGATTTAAGATGGGTTAATGTGCAGAATGCAGAGGAGGCTAATAAGATCCTACGTGTTGGCAATAAGAACCGCAGTGCAGCAGCAACCAAGATGAACCAGTCATCCAGCAGAAGGTCATCTATCATCTGTTTACCCATTTTAAAAAACAGCTTTTTGTGTATTCCAAGTATAAAGGTGCTTAATTTCACACTTTTAAATTAAATGTTCCCTCTTGGTGGAATGACCTGCCCAACTCAATCTGAGCAGCTGAATCTTTAGCTATCTTCAAGAATCAGCTTAAAACGCATAGCTTCCATCTTTATTTGACCCTCTAACTCTAGCACTCTCTATTCTAATTGTTAAAAAATAAAATAAAGACTTGGACTTGCACTCTAATTTACTAACTGCTTGTTTTCTTTTATCACTAGCTTCTCTATTCTTTTTGTTTTCTATTTATTTTTATTTATACAATTAACAAACAAAAAAGGCCTCTAACACTAGCCTGCTCTGTTCTTTTTCTATTGTTTTCTTTTTATTATACAATAAAAAAAAATCCTTGCTACGTGTACTATGTTAAGCTAACCGAGACTTGTTATAGCACTTAGTATCGTTGCTCTTTTGTTGATTTTGATTGCTTCCATAGTCCTCATTTGTAAGTCGCTTTGGATAAAAGTGTCTGCTAAATGACTTAATGTAAATTTAATACAGTGTATATACGTTGCAGTTTAGGGCAGCCTGTAAATTTTTAAAGCAAATTAAATTGCCACCATAGTCCTCATTTGTAAGTCGCTTTGGATAAAAGTGTCTGCTAAATGACTTAATGTAAATTTAATAGTGTATATACGTTGCAGTTTAGGGCAGCCTGTAAATTTTTAAAGCAAATTAAATTGCCAAAAAAAAACACTTTGGTCTGTTTGCAGTCATAGCATCTTCACCATCAAACTGATACGCATGGGAGGAGATGTTCAGGGACTGTCAGAGTAAGTGAAATGCATATGTTTTGAAACGCATGTGATTTTGAAAGTGTAACACCTCTCTTTTCTTGCATAAGTCTCTCACTTTGTGACTTAGCCGGCTCTGAAAGGTGTAACAAAACCAAAACATTTGGAGAGCGTCTGAAAGAAGCTGGTAATATAAACAATTCACTGCTGATTCTAGGCAAGTGTATTGCAGCACTCCGGAATAACCAAGGTTGCAGGTACATGCAAATACTAACTAGACGGTTAAGAGTGTCTGGTATATGTGCTGTTTTCAAAATGGTGTTCCTGTTTGCTTCTCTAGGATGAAGATGAGTTACATCCCATTTCGAGAAAGCAAATTGACAAGGCTCTTTCAGGGAATGTTTTGTGGGCGTGGCAGGGCTTCCATGATTGTGAATATTAATGAGTGTGCCTCAACTTACGATGAGACCCTCCATGTGATGAAGTTCTCTGCTGTTGCCAGACAGGTTTGTGAGGGTTGTGTGTGGGCTTTTTTTTTTTTTTTTTTTTTTTTTTTTTTTTTTTTTTTTTTATTGTGA
>NW_015546026.1:205515-208649 GCF_001515605.1 Sinocyclocheilus anshuiensis | reverse complement strand
TGGGGTTTTTGTTGGGTTTTTTTTTTTTTTTTTTGGTGTAACGTGAACTTTTGCAGTAGGCCGAATCATAAGGTCACAAATGAGAAATTCTATAGTCATGGTTTTGATGGTTGCATAATGCATATGACCATGCAGCTCACTCAAGTGTGCCATCTGAGGTCTACGTGTATATATATTAGGTGTTACAGGTTATACCTCAAAGATCTCTTGAGTCTCTGGCACCACGTCTTGTTGGTCTGGATGGGAAGCCATTGCTGAAAAATGGAGTAATTGATGACCAGGCTGTGGATGACTACTTGTCAGAGGAAGAGCTGCTGGATGGAGATGAGGCAGATATGTCAATATTGCCTCAAGAGGTGACCTTGCTTTTGTTGAATGGCCTACTTGCATCAGCTGTGACAATGCTTCGCTACTGTAACTCAAGATGTTCAGTGCTCAAATAAGGGTTGCTTTTTTACAGAAACCTTTGCAATGTGTTCACTGACTTGGCTATTTGTCATTCTTCTGTAGGAGTTGGTAAGCTTGGTGGAAAGCTTGCGTGTAAAGCTGTTGGATGAGCGCAGGAAAAATCTGCTGCAGGAGATTCAGATACGGAAGGAGATGGGAGATGCAATGTTGCAACAGATCATGGAGTCAGAGGAACTGCACAGGTATGTTCTTGTTAATGCAGAAGCAACAGAGGCAAGTCACAGTAACATGGACTTGTGAAAAGGTTGTCTTTTTTTTTTTTTTTTTTTTTTTTTTTTAAAAAGTCGTCAGATGGTGGACCTAAAGGAGAGTTATGAAGAGAAGATGGACAGCACATTTGAGATGTATAAAGAGGCGTTGAAGGAGCATGCATACCAATGTGCTCTGGAGAGACTAGAAGAGGATTACATCCCTATAGAGGAATACAATGAAGAGCAAGAGCGAGTCAAGGTGTATATACACAATAATTCAAATGTAATTAACCCCCAACTATTTGATGTGTAACAGCACTGGGTGTGCTAAATTTTTCTGTGTATGCAATTAGCCATATCTAGGTATGAGAATATAATAGGCCAGCAGTCTAGCATTGTAACTGCACAAAATGTGTCAACGTAGCTGCCTTTAATTGATTGATTGAAAATCAGGTTTTATGTATAGTATGTTAGTCTAACAGAAGATGGACAGCACATTTGAGATGTATAAAGAGGCGTTGAAGGAGCATGCATACCAATGTGCTCTGGAGAGACTAGAAGAGGATTACATCCCTATAGAGGAATACAATGAAGAGCAAGAGCGAGTCAAGGTGTATATACACAATAATTCAAATGTAATTAACCCCCAACTATTTGATGTGTAACAGCACTGGGTGTGCTAAATTTTTCTGTGTATGCAATTAGCCATATCTAGGTATGAGAATATAATAGGCCAGCAGTCTAGCATTGTAACTGCACAAAAATGTGTCAACGTAGCTGCCTTTGATTGATTGAAAATCAGGTTTTATGTATAGTATGTTAGTCTAACATTATTTTAATATAGGAGCTAGAGAAGCTTGTTCGAGAGTTGGAACAGAAATGCCAGCGTTGCGGTCCTCCACTCATGCAGGACAACTCCATGCAAACGAATCCAGTTCCTGCCACAGAGTCAGGTATTATCTGTTTAGTGTGTGTGTGACTGCTGGACATGTCTCTGTGGGTTGTGGTGGAATTCTTTGTTTTTGGTTTTTTTTTGGTTTTTTTTGGGTTGGAAAATGTAAATGCAGCTCTGTGGTGGGGATTAGTATTTGTTTGGTTTGTGCAGTCGTGTGTGTACTCATCCATCCATTGACTGAATTCCATTCATTGCAGAAAGGTTCAAAATGCTGTACAAGGAAAAGTGTGCGGTGGAGGAACTATGTGTTGAGAAGCAAGAGGTAAATGGACAACTGAAAGTTTCTGTAGCAGTTTCATTATTGGTTGTTCTGAGGGTGTTTTTTTTTTTTTTTTAAGTTGATTGTGTCTTTCGAGCAGCGGATCAGTGAGTTGCATGAGACTCTGCAGGAAGCTGGGGAGAGCTACATGGAAAAACTTGCAGAGGTCCAAAATCTACAAAACAGACTCTCAAATCAGGTAAGAACAAGCTCGGATGAAACCTACTGTATGGCCATGTGCTCATGATGATGATTTATTATTATTTATTTATTTATTTATTTATTTATATAAATAAATAAATAAATAAAAAATTTTATTTTTTTAACAGGAGCAAAAAATTGAGTGTTTAGAAAGTGGTGTCCTGGCTAAAGAGAAGGAGATAAACTGTTTGCGGCAGGAAATTGCAAAGCTGGCTAATGATTCTGTAGGACAGCCTCGTCCAAGGTGTGGTCTGCTGGTCAACATTAAAGAATCAATGACTCCACATTCTACAGGAAGTCTATGTCGCACCATTAAAAAGTCTGTAAGGGCAACAACATCTCTAAGGAAAAAGCAGAGCTGATTACATGCTTTGAAGTGCTACTGTAGCACTATTTGTTGAATGTGTTTCTATGTTTTTATTTGTGTAATAAAAGTCTACTTTTAAACTCTGGAGTCTTTTGGAGTTCTATCAATGATTGTGATTAACATGCTGATACAATGTTCACTGCCCAGATGATTCCGAAATATGTAAAGTGTCTGCTCATCTCAAACCAGTTAATTGTCTTTTAAAGGAGTCATGGCATGAGAAATCAAGTTTGCCTCGATCTTTTGACATTGGAGGTGTTTGTGTCATTAAAATATCCTGCATGTTTCATATTTAAAGTCTTTTTTTATTTTTATTTTTTTTATATATATATATACACACACACACCGGTGCATCTCAAATTAGAATGTCATGGAAAAGTTCATTTATTTCAGTAATTCAACTCAAATTGTGAAACTCGTGTATTAAATTCAATGCACACAGACTGAAGTAGTTTAAGTCTTTGGTTCTTTTAATTGTGGTGATTTTTGGCTCTTGTTTAACAAAAACCCACCAATTCTCAAATTAGAATACTTCGTAAGACCAATAAAAAACATTTTTAGTGAATTGTTGGCCTTCTGGACTGGAAAGTATGTTAATTTACTGTACATGTACTAAATACTTGGTAGGGGCTCCTTTTGCTTTAATTACTGCCTCAATTCGGCGTGGCATGGAGGTGATCAGTTTGTGGCACT
>NW_015546026.1:201654-202844 GCF_001515605.1 Sinocyclocheilus anshuiensis | reverse complement strand
TCTGCATTTAACCCATCCAAGTGCACACACACAGCAGTGAGTAGTGAACAAACACGCACACACACACACCGTGAACAAACACCCAGAGCAGTGGGTATTGAGGGTGGAGTGAGTGCTGGATATCACTCCCCACACCTACAATCCCTGCCTCGACTCGAACCCGCGACCTTTGGGTTACAAGTCCGACTCTCTATCCATTAGGCCATGACTGCCCCATAAAACCTATTTTATTAAATAAATAAAGATGAAAGAGATCCACACTCGTCCACATTCAGCCAAAAGGGCTTATTATATTTAATGCTCAGAGCTCACAAAAATATGTGCAAAAAAATTGCAAATGTGCAAAGGTGCAGAGCGTTTTCGGGTATTAACCCTTCCTTAGTGCCTACGCACCTTATGTTAGTTGCCTACTGGATTTTTTAGTGTTTGGCGCTACAACCTTTTCTAAGTGTGAATTAAATAAATAAATAAATGCATACATTTATCATCAAGTTCTGTACTACTTATGTAGTAAGACTTATGAAACACTCAACATTAAAACTAAAACACTAATACTCATGTTTGTTAAGAACTTCTGTAATTCTGCCATCCTTATATTAAAAGACAAAAACATCTTTAGATTCAAATATGAAACCCATTACCTCATGAAAGACCTCTGCACTCTTTCTCCACCTCCTCTCCAGCGCCACAGGGAGTTCAGATCACCGCAAGCCTCTAAACTACACTATCCCGACTTCATGAGGTCAAACCCAAGCCTCCCATGGTGCAGAGTAGGTGTAATTTTCTGACCTTAGCATGTGTGCGCTTAGCATTAGCATACTCTTCCTTGAATTCAGGGGTGGTTCTAGGGTCAGTGAATATTTCGGGGTTTCGCCTAGACCTCAGTGAATGTGCATGGGTACATCTTTTCATAAAATATAAAAAAAATCATACTTTAATGCACTGGTAACACTGGTAACTGTTTGATCATTCTGTGTATTTATGTATGTGAAACAGTATGTGCTTACTTCAGTGATGGGAGTGATGGGCAAACTTGGCCCTTCCAGGCCACTTTCCTGCAGAGATTTGTTCCAACCCTGATATGACTCACCTGCCTGTAGCCTTCTAGTAGTCTTGAAGACCATGATTAGCTGGTTCAGGTGTGTTTGATTAGGGTTGGAGCTAACCTCTGAAGGAAAGTGGCCTGGAAG
>NW_015546026.1:201120-201380 GCF_001515605.1 Sinocyclocheilus anshuiensis | reverse complement strand
GGCGTGGCATGGAGGTGATCAGTTTGTGGCACTGCTGAGGTGGTATGGAAGCCCAGGTTTCTTTGACAGTGGCCTACAGCTCATCTGCATTTTTTGGTCTCTTGTTTCTCATTTTCTTCTTGACAATACCCCATAGATCCTCTATGGGGTTCAGATCTTGTGAGTTTGCTGGCCAGTCAAGCGCACCAACACCATGGTAATTTAACCAACTTTTGGTGCTTTTGGCAGTGTGGGCAGGTGCCAAATCCTGCTGGAAAATG
>NW_015546026.1:199415-200945 GCF_001515605.1 Sinocyclocheilus anshuiensis | reverse complement strand
TCACAGCTAAAGCCTGGCTCACATTACAGGATTTTTAGCCCGATTTCGCCCCGATTTCCCCCTCCCGAGAATTGGAGCAAAAATCTTGTCGAGCCCCTCGATCGCTCCCGATGTTCGGCGCAGATTATCTGGTAATGTGAGGCGTTCACAGATCGAATCTTGCGCCTCCCGATCTGCTCGCACACAAATCGGGGCCGCCCCGATCATATCAAACGTTTGATATTTAGGATTGAAATCGGATGATGACGGCTATATGATTACGTCAGTATTTTCACAATAGCCAATGCGCGACCGCAAAACAGCTGCTGTACGGCTCCATTGGATAGTGGAGATGGAGGAAACTGCTTCTTGATGTTTTGTAGTAACAGTCGTCTGTATAATGTGTAGAAAACGTATCCCAACCGTAAGGAGAAAGAGAAGCGCTGGAGTGAAATCCCTCAGTTTTGAACGTGTACGGGGGTGGCAGGGGGAGTCACGAGCAGGGCGTCTGGGGGCTTTACTCAAGTTAAAACACTTTCATCATCCTCATGAATGTATGCTGGTTTCCCTAATGGCTGCGACACACACCAGTTGTTGTTCTGTGCTTATCACAATCGAATCCTTTCATTATAACATACAGAGTGTTTACACGACGATGTTAATAATATATTAATTGCACAGTGTGAGATTCATTGGTCATAACAGAACTTTGTGAGATCACGATGAACAAAGAGTGACCTCAGACCTTTTTAGTGGTTAAAAAAGGAGCGCTCTTTGCGAGCTTTCTAGGCAATAATCCATTTAAAATGTAGAACTTTGTTTTTCGGCCACACACACGTTGCAAAGTTTCGGGAATGACATCCGCATATTTATGCTGGATTCACTCTCGAAGTAGTAGTGATTGACATAGTGATAACCATAGCAATAGATGGGACAAAATATGTGAAAATGTGAATTAAGACTAGAGCACCCTCACTAATGTCAGACGCACCCTCAGTGATTATTTCTGGTTGGTACGCTTTTATTGTATAGCCTACAAAAACAACAAAATACAAATGCACTAGATAAAATAATTTAATAAATGCATATTTACAATTTAAGCACTTAACTAAAATAAGTATTAAATAATTAAATAAATAACTAGAGAAGGCTGACTATAACCAGTTTGCTTCCATTAATTTTTATGTTATGTGTATGTAAATTCATTTTTACTTCAGATGTTATCTACAATGTTTGGTCTTTTTGGGCAGGATAAGCAATATATTTAAATCGTTTAGGTGGGTGTGTCTGCTGCGCACTGCCGACTCAGGTAACTGATCCAACACAAAATATAGCCTATTTCTTTATGTATGTAATTATTCAGGAATTATTAAACATGAACGTGTTAGTATCAGAAATCGATTTGAATAATACAATAGCCTCTGTTACTATATTCAGTGGTGTAATGTAACGAAGTAATAATGTTACAGTACTTAAGTATTTTTTGGGAGTATCTGTACTTTACTTGAGTTTTTATATTTCAGCCAACTTTTACTCCACTACATTTCCTAA
>NW_015546026.1:187597-198976 GCF_001515605.1 Sinocyclocheilus anshuiensis | reverse complement strand
TTAGTAAACATATTATTTGTCCTCAGTATTTAGGGAACAGGCACAGTCTCTATGGAATGGACTATATATGCCACAGTATTACTGAAATGGGAGGAACATCATAACTGTAATTTACACAACTGTTCAAAAGTCTGGGGTCAGTAGGATTTTTTTGCATCTTTGAAAGAAGTCTCTTATACCCACCATAGCTCCACTTATTGTAAAAAAAAAACAAAACAAAACAAAAAACAGTAAAACAATAACACTGTATAATTATATTACAATTCAAGAGAAATTGTTTTTTATTTGAATGTTCAAATGTAATGTATTTATGTGATCAAAGCTGTATTTTCAGCATCATTACTCCAGTCTTCAGTGTCACATGATCTTCAGAAATCATTCTAATATGCTGATTTGCTGCTCAAGAAACATTTCTGATTATCAATATCAATATAAAAACCAGATGTGCTGATAAATATTTGAGTGTAAACAGATTTTTTTTCCCAGAATTCATTGTTAAATAGACTCCGGACCTTTAAATAGTAGTGTACAATATTGTTCAAAAGTTTGCAGTGAGATTTTTTTAAGAAATTCATATTTTTTTTTCAACTAGGATGCATTAAATTGATGAGAAGTGAGAGTAAAGATTTTAGTTTCAAATAAACACTGTTCATTTTAAACTTTATATTCATCAACTAATCCTGAAAAAAAAAAAACACAAAACAAAATACGAATCAGGAATATTTATGGAGTAGCAAATCAGCATATTAGAATGATTTCTGATTATTTCAAATATCAGTATTCAACGTTTTATGTTAAAAACAAAACATCAGGCCTATTTAAGCATCTATAACTGCAGTTTAAATGCATCCATGTCCCCTCTGAGATACATTAAATTCTTACATCAAATAAATTGGAATAATATGACAATAGGCTGTTACCACTTAAATCAGTATTCAGAGATATAGAACCTGTGTCTGAAGATGCTTTTAGATGTATTTACAGTTTAATGCTGATCAGACCGCTGTACGTGCATTTACACAGCAATTACAAATGTATAATTAAATGAGATTAATGTTTTATAAAACATTTTTATTACAGCAATATGAATAAAATTAAATGATACTTGAATTATGAAAGTAATATCGCCACTAGGTGGCAGAAGGTCATTGTGTTAATAAAGGA
This sequence comes from Sinocyclocheilus anshuiensis, assembly GCF_001515605.1. Taxonomy (NCBI): domain Eukaryota; kingdom Metazoa; phylum Chordata; class Actinopteri; order Cypriniformes; family Cyprinidae; genus Sinocyclocheilus; species Sinocyclocheilus anshuiensis. The sequence continues at coordinate 197,812 of NW_015546026.1, read as the reverse complement.
GCCTTTTATTCAATCAATTCGTTCAAAATGCTTTATTCATTCATTTAGGAATAAAATCAAGCGGCTGTCTATAATAATGGGTTTTTGACTCTGATTCATTCAGGAATGATTCACCACTCCATGCGCCTGCTGCAAGTCGGTTCTGTGACTTTGGTTTAGTTGTTAAATAACAATTTTGTATGTCATCAGTTAGCTGGCCAATACTCAATATTAATTAAATAAACTCAGTTTATTGTCTAAAACTACCTTTGTTCACATAAATTAATAGTGGTCTGCGCTTGTCTACAATACGTTCTTCCCACGCTGCAGTGCATCGCGCAGCTTTGCCACACAGATTTTAATAGGTGGTTAGCTATAATAATTTGGACGGTGTGCAAGATCTAGTAGGTAGTTGTGAGTGCAAGTGCGAAGAATATTTATGAGATAAACTAATATTTCACGGGTAGGTTGCAGAATTTATGCCTACACAAAAGAAAGCTCCGTCTAGGCTCTGCCTCGATACAGTTAAACCATTTGTTAATCTGGCTGTTTGATGAAGAGAAAGAGATAAAATGTAGTAGAAATAAACACGTTAAGAATCCATAGAAGAGGAGGACTCTTATTATGTTTTTAAGGGCTATTATTATGTTGTAATGTTTGGTTGACCAATCAGCGGAGAGGGGCGTTTCATTCCCGCCCACATGTAGAGATCGAATATGCAAGCTGCTTATTCGTCTTCTGTCCCTGAACGTAAAAACGAAAAATTAAGCCGAACTCTTGATTTTTGTTTTGTTTGAACAAGTGAAAAACGAAAAATGTGCCGTTTTTTCGTTTTTCAGATTTCAATATTAAATTAAAAAACGATTGGACGGAATATACCATAATCCGTGTATCATTCGATCATTCGTTTTTTGATTTAATATTGAAAGTAGAAAAATGAGAAAATGGCTCCTTTTTAGTTTTTTTGTTGTTTTCCAAAAAACGAGAAACGAGAATTCAGCTTAAATTTTCGTTTTTCGTTCATGGGTGGAAAAATGAATAAATAGCTTGAATATTTGATTTCTACATGTGGGCGGGAATTAAACGCCCCTTTCTGCTGATTGGTCAGCCGAAGATCAAACCGTGCCGTCATCAGTTCTTCTGCAGCAAAATAATAGTCCTCCACTGCTGCAGTTGTATGGATTCTTAACGCATTTATTGCAACTACATTTAATCTTTTTTTCATCAAACAAACAGTCAAATGAATAGCTCGACACAACTCGTACCGGGGCGTTGTCTAGACAGGGCTTTCTTCTGTGTAGATATAAATCTCATTTTTCTACTTTCAATATTAAATCAAAAAACGAATGATCGAATGATACACGGATTTACCATGATTACCTCGCACCTTCTCTTGTCCTGTCAGCTGTTTTGTTTATAAACCCGGGATCACTCATTCTGCATTTGAGTCCTCTCTCATAGAATGCTTGACAGACCCTACTGAAATTCAGAAAAAAAAAAAAAAACAATCCGTTTTTATGAAAAAGTTTTGTAGTTGTGAAAACAGAAGATCAGGTTGTTTAACTTTTGTCGTTGTTGTTTTGAAGAGCTGCCAGAAATCTCTGAAGACTTTAATGCAGAACTCAAAAGAGGTTCATAGGTCTGGAAGAACTGCACGAATAACGCTAGCTATAATGTTAACAGCCAGTGGGTGGCACTTGATGGCATCTCACTTGGTTCACAGAGTTGGAGCTTAGGTCAAGCCCCAACTATTAGGTCCAGAGAGCGGGGTCCCATTTGGCTCTGCAGTGACAGATGGATGGACAGAACTGTATATGCCTTTTTTTTCTTACCTTTTCTTCTCCTGCTGTGATTGTGAAATGAGCTCTGACATGCCCCTCAATGTGACATCATCAGCTATACTTCCCAAAGATATATTTAGCTTAGTCATGACTCTGAACTGTTTAAGGAAATTCATATAGATATAATGGTGATCAAGCTTTACGGTCCCAGATCCAGTTTACCAATATTTAAAACATTCAATATTTTAATAACATTTTTGCCTAATAATTCATTTTAAATCATCATGTCATGGTCAGTATAAAAAAAAAAAAAAAAAAAATTTAAAAAAAAAACTTTAATTAAAACACATGCATAATAATTTAAAGAATAGGCAAAAAATTGTGCAAGTTAAAATTTTTAAAATTGTTTAAAATAATCACATTTCAGTACTTAGTTTTTACGTATGGGTGGGTAGAAATTAAACTAATGTGAAGTGTGATGAACAAAATAAAAAATATTAGTTCATTAAAAAGGGGGAAAAAACAATATGTTTAACTCAAAATATTACATTTTATTTCAGAAACATTAATAAACATTAATAACATATCAGCTGCCATTGATAAAATATATATATATATATATATATTTTGAGATGACAAAACAGTATATTTTTGTGGTGTGCCACCTTTTCTTTTCTTTGTTGCTAGGTCAAATAAATAATTTTTAGTTTGCTAGATTTGTTTTTCTGTTTTTATTATAGATTTTATTTGGCACCACTCTTTCTTTATTTTGAATATTTTATGTATAACTGTTCTACTTCATACCATCAGCTATTTGTTTATATTTAGCCTTCATAATTAAAACTCTGTCACAATGTAAACTATGCACAGTTATTAAAGGGATAGTTCACCCAAAAATGAAAATTCTGTCATTAATTACTCAGCCTCATGCCGTTCCAAACCTGTTAGACCTTCGTTCATTTCGGAACACTGGAATGCATAATGTTCTGAAAATGGAAACCATATTTTTGATGCATTCCGAGAGCTCTCTGACCCTCCCATAGACAGCAAGGATCCTTACATGATCAAGGCTCAGAAACGTAGCAAGGAGATCGTTAAAATAATCCATGTGACATCAGTGGTTCAACCATAACTTTACGAAGCTACGAGAATATTTTTGTGCGCAAAGAAAACCAAAATAACTACTTTATTCAACAATTTGTTTCTTACGCGTCACCCTATAGTGCCATTTTGGAGAGTATCACATACGTAAACAACGTATGCGGTTCTGTGTCAGCAGCACCGTGTTTACGTTGTTTGCGTTGTTTTCACTTTGATCTGAACATAAACAACGTATCCGTGTACATACGTTGCATACGTTGTTTACGTATGTGATACTCTCCAAAATCGCACTTATAGGGTGACGTGGAGGAGATGAATTGTTAAATATTCTCGTTGCTTCGCAATGTTAAGGTTGAACCACTGATGTCACATGGATTATTTTAACGATTTCCTTGCTACGTTTCTGAGCCTTGATCGTGTAAGGATCCTTGCTGTCTATGGGAGGGTCAGAGAGCTCTCAGAATGCATAAAAAATATCTTAATTTGTGTTCCGAAGATGAACGAAGGTCTTACAGGTTTGGAACGACATGAGGGTGAGTAATTAATGACAGAATTTTCAACTATCTTTTTAGTAAATAAGTCAGACAAAAATTATCAAAAGTTTTATAACCTGATGACTGCAAGTCCCACCTACCAGAAGAAACACTACAGTGTTTCTTCTACAGTGTACAGTGACTTAACTACAGTACTACCACGGGGACTGCACTGCTATATAGCTGTTGTCTTACGTTCTATTGCTTCTTTTAAATAGTTTTTCTATATATACATGTCCTATACAGACGTAATTGTGACACATATCACTGCTGCTCACTGCAAAGCAGGAATACTGTAATGTATGTAACCCCTCTCTCCCGGGTCCTCTCCGCCACACCTTGTTCTCGCTCCGAGTGGGTCTCGAACCCGGGTCTCCAGCATGGGAGGTGGACGCACTAACAAGGAGGCTAAAGACTGCAGCCTCTAGCGTCAGTCGCTAGTGCGTCTCTTGAGATGAGGGGAGTGAGGTTTACCTGCACAGCACCTAGTCGCTGGCCTCCGTTACATGTACATACATTTTAATAACACTGCACAGTGTTTTTAAAATGGTGTGCCGAGTTGTTCAATATTTAAAAATACATCTTGAGTCTTTTTAAAAAAAAATAATTAATGGCATACACATGATTATTGACACATGATTTAGCATTACTTTTCAGAATATATATTTAAATGCTAAGCAAGTTTAAAGAATGGGGCAATGCTGTCCACAAAACATGTATAGAATCTCCAGTGCATCAGGTTCTACATAGTGTCTTGCGACTTCTGCACTTTGTCCTTTGGTTGGCTGAGTAATTACAGGAGGTGTAGTTTCTATCATTGGATGCACCTTATTAGCTGCTTTTTTGATGTCCATTGGTGTGAAGACAGTTACAATGCTGTGTTTCTCAGCCCAACATTTTGGAGGCTCTGTTAAAGGAGTCACTTTGTTTTCTGTTTTCCTCTTTGGAGTGTCAGTTTTTTGGTCATCTGGCTGCATCTCAGAATCATTGGCATTTGGAAGGTGGAAGTAGGTGATTGTCCTCCCTGGGCACTCTTCTTCTTGTTCTGTGAAAGAAGGATCCTTGTCAGGCATCATAGAAGAATGGCCAAATAAGGAATATGGAATATCCTCTTTTACAGAATCCTGCTCTGACTCAGCCAACACATCCTTGTCTTCTATATTCTTGGATGTGTCTACATTCTCTGAACAAGATTTCAGACTCATTTGATTTTCCCTAAGTAACCAGCGAGCCTTATCAATTAAGACTGCATCCTTGGGTCCCACCCTGGCATTCAGGGTGACACAGTTCATTGGCTCATTTAAACTATCTACTGAGCTTGTGGCATTAAAGTATGACAAATCTGGAATGGCATTTGTGTGAACTTCATGGAGGGAGGGTAGACTTGAGGCAGTTGTACCTCTAAGACCTTCTCTCTTCTCGACTTTGTCAGTTGAAGGAGATCTCTTCTCATAGGAACTACATCCTTTAGAGCCTTTTCCATAAAGCTGCTCAATTGTTCTTTTTACATAACCCTTTGCAATAGACAACCTGCATGTGTTTTTATCTTCTCTTGACACCTCTGAGGATGTTAATAATTGGTATTCTTTTATGTGAGAAGATTCAAGTTGGTAATTTGACAGTTCAGAACTTGGGCTGCTCAGCTGTGCCTGTCCATGCCGCATGTCTGTATTGCTCTTGGCAAGAAACATGTCTCTGATGGATTTCACTCTGTTGGTCTGAATGTGTGCCTCTGAGTCTTTTGCCAAATCACTGTTTTTGGAATCATAACTGAATGCTAATGATGATGAGACTGAATCCATTGATCCACTTTCTGTGTTTTTGATAATCTTTGATGCCTCTTGATTAGTTACACTGATGTGGTTCAAGAGCCTTTTGCCAGTTGTCTGTTGTGTATTATAAGGTCTCTTACCCACTGATTTTTCCTGGTCTTGTAGACTACCGATAGGCTTTGCAACAGTACTTGCTCTTGCCTCCTTAAAATTATTCTCATTTTCTTCATACTCATTGATTTCTTCAGGAATCTCCACACAGTTCTCCTGATAGATGGTGTAGCATTCTGGTGCTTCTAGGATTACATGTTCCTCCTCAGAATAAGTCCTACTTTCCATACAGAACTCTTGGTGTGTTATTGAATGTTGTATTTCATCCACTTCTATATTTGATTCAATATGATTATGAGGGATACCTTGCACCTCAGGTAATACAATATACCTCTCTGTACATTTTGTTTTATTGTGTAACTGATCTTGTGTTTGAGTGGCCTGAAACTCATTTTGCCAATGTCCTGATATTGTCTCTTTTGAACATATCTGTTCTGCTCCATCATTTGGCTCAGGAGTTTTCACATTAAGATTAATTTCTTTACTGAAATACTTATCTTTAGGAAATGTCTCATCACTATATCTTCCATTCTCCTCCTGTTGGTTGACCTTTTCTTTTGCAGAGAAATTAATTTTTCCTATACAGGAAACAAGTGATTCTGATAATTTAGACCCTTCCTCTTCAACTGTGTCTCTGTCTTTTTCTATCTCATTTACCACTTTTCTTAGCAACTCTTCATGTTTTAATACTGTCTTAAGAGATTCAGAATTCTCCAATTTAGAACTATTTTCTTTGCATGTACCTCTTCCCTCAGTAATTTCCTTTTGCCTTTCTTCTCTACTCATCTCTTCTACTTTTTCCTGATGTTTCTTGAAAGTTTCTTCTTCTTGTCTCTTGTGTCCTACTTTCTCAAACTCTCTACACATTTCAGCCTCAAAGCTAGATTCACCAGGTGTCATATCCTTGCAGATATCAGAAACAGGTATGGCATCCCCTTTAATTTGTTTCTTTGTGTTGTAAAAGTTGTCATTTCTCAAATCCTGTTGGTATCTATCTTCAATCACAAGATCCTTTTCAGGTCTTTCCAGTGAGCCTACCGCGAAAACCTGTGAATTGTCACTATCTTTAAGGTGTGCGGTTATAGCTCTATCAATAACTGAATTAACATACATATTCACACAATCTTCCAGCACAAAATCTGATAAACTATCCATTTTCTCTTTAGAGTGGAGCTCTGAAAATCCATTCATTTTCATTGCTGGGAATGAATCACTAACTTCATTCATGCTCTCATCTAAACAGTTAAGGGCTGCCAACTCCTCTCTGACTCTCTCTGGAACACCTAAATGTTCCATTAGCATTTGGATAGCATGTTCTTCCTCCTCTGAACTTGAACTTTGATTGAACTCACTCATAGTGGTCTCTGGTGTGGCACTGCTACACCTTGCATTATTGATGAGTACTTGGAAGCCCTTCCAGCTCTGTAACAGCTGAACAGATGCTGAGTTGTGAAGGTGGGATAGACTTATCCTAAGATGCTCTGCATCTTCTATTGCTGCCAATTCTTTTAGAGATTGCATCATGCGCATAGCCTCAGAACAGCTTAGATTGGCATCAGCCTGACCACATGCATTTAAATGGCTTAAGCCATCCCTTAAAGTCATAACACAAAGAAATGCAAGAAGTACCCTAGAGGAAGCACTAAATGTAGATTCCACATGTGAAGAAAAATCTGGCACACATTTAGACATTTTCGAGCATGACCGTTTGTGTTGTGTGATCTCACGAAGTGACTCAATGTAATAACAAAGCTGATCAAGTACTGGCTTCATATCTGGCCTTACAGCCATTTTTACTGTGTAGAATTTTTGTGCTTGCAAATCTGTCAGTTCTATTGAATGCTTTGTTTGGATACCAAGTGGTCTCCTCAAAGTATTTTCTGTGTCATATGAGTCGGTCTTACTTATTAGCTCAGATGTCTGTTGATTTTCCCTTGTTTTTGTTAAGTGATCACTGTTTATCTGTTCGGGTTTTTTTGTCTTTGGTGAATATACACAAATCTCGTTCTCTTCAAAAGCTTCATTTGTTGATGGTTGTATTGTATTACAAGATTGATAATTGAACAGAGATGCTTTTACCACTGTGTTATTTTTGGGTATAGTTTCTAAAGAGGGCTGGTTAAGCAGTGGTGGTTTTACCTTTGTACTTCTCTGTAGCCAGAGTTCAACATATTCTGATGTTTGCTGTCTCAACGTGCCTTTGATGAGTGATGCTTTTTGCATTTTTGTCTTTGGCAAAGTATAACTACCAGCTTGTACTTGGATGTTGTTTAGATCTTTTTCAACTAAAATAGAGCGTAGGTCATCTGTTTTCAGTTGAACACACTCTAACTGCTCCGTTTGGGGTTTTAGAGGCACATGTCCATTTCTATTATTATTTCTCCTTTTCAGTAGTTTTTGAGCAGCTTTTGTTGTGTAATTCTTGTTTAGTTTCATAGCTCCTTTTTGGCTTGATATATCAAGTCTTTTTTGCTTTATTTCTTTCAGAATGTCAGCTTTATTAGCCATTTGTTTTCTTTTTGGAATAACAGACTTAAACAAGTGATTCTTCTTTACTACTACTCTAACTGCCTTCCTCTTTGTGGTTGTACCAAGAGTAAGAACTCTTTTAGATACTGAGGCTTTTGAGGATGCGGTAACTGGTGTCATTGCCACCTTGGCCCTCTTTGTTGAAGTGGTGTTTGTTTTGTCAGTGGAAGTACAAGGTTTAGAAATTGGGGAGATTATACCTTGTTTCCCAACTAACTGACATTTGATGGTTGCCAAATTCTCAGATTTTATATCTTCATTAAAGGAATGGAAGATTTTATCTGAGGATGCTGGAAAAGTGGCGTCAGAAGATGCTACATATTCATGGGGTGAACTGCCAAAGAATTGCAAATGATGTTGCGTTTTGCCTGAGAAGTTCCCTTGACAAGTCTGCTTTTCATAAATATGTAAAGGTGTCTCATACATATTTTTCTGATTGTCCTGAAACTGGAGATTCTCTGAACATCTGTAGTTGCTCAATTGTAGCCGTGTCGTTGTGTGAATTTCAGATGCCAAGGTACATCGAGGCTTGGGTACAGGGTGGTTACAATGCTGTACCATACAGTATTCCTGCTTCACATCTCCACTGTCCAGCTCTTCCATGTCAGAGTATGAATGGTTCTTATGAAATTCTGTATCACTTACTGTCTTGATGCTCTCAGTGGATTCTTGTTTGTGTTGTACCTTGTGCAACCCTGGAAAGTTGGAAAGTGGTGAGGGTAGTCGCTCTAACTCCATGCTTACAGCACCTCCACTTATCTCAGTCTCTTCATTTACCTTACAGCCATCCTCAGGGCAGTAATGGTTGCTGTCATTAGGGTCACTCTCGCTGACCTCTATAGTAAGAGTATCATTTTGAGGGGGTACGTTGTCAGGTAAATTAGCATCCAGGTCAGGACAGGAAATAGTCGCTGCTTTAAATTGATTGTAGACACTGGAACGACTGACTGTGGTTGTCCAATGAATTGTTTCTTCTTCTTTAATAGTGAGGCGTACCTTCATTTCTACTGTCATACTTCCATCTTGATTGACTCTGAAAGCTTTCTCAATGTCATCATCAGAAGGCATGTGTGTCTCATCCTCTTTCTCACCATCCCGACTGGTAATGACTTCTGTTTCAGCAACTGACTCAAGATGCTGTCCAGGCTCTACTTCCACAGAGCCATTTGGGTTGCTTGGAAAATCATACATACTTCCCGACATACTTTTATGTATTTGATTCACAAAGTAGTGTTCAGAGGATGGGGAGAAGGGCCGGGATTTGGTGCTGCTGGACTTATTTTTTCCTTTAGAATGTTGGTGATATGTAGATAAAATAGGATTTCACAGTGTGGTGATAGATGTAGATGTTCATTAAGACCAGAAGGTGTGTGGTCAAGTCAGGACAGCAGAAAAGCATTGCAAGTGAGAAAAATAAAGAGCATACAGAAGCAGATTAGAGAGAGCATGCATGCTATAATCCATATTGAAGGATGTAGGTCACTGTAGGTATTACAGTAGATATGAATGTCTCAGCACTTGCTTAAAGATAGTCTCAGTAATAGATTATCCTGACATGTAGTGTAATGTATAAAGCATTTTTAAATAGGAATCTATCAATAATTTTTAACAGATGTCTTACATTTGCAAACAATTATTGAATTTATATTACTTTGTCCTCATTATTATAGTAGTTGAGCTCAGTACTAGAATAAAAGTAAAATGAATAAACTTACTGGCTATTGGATGTCGCCGTCCCAGTCTTTTAACTGGCAGCCACATTGGTGGAGATGACTTCTGAACATCATAGTTTATTTTTTTGAAAGGTTCCCGGCCAGCAGCCACCAATACCCCAGAGCATAATATCAATGCAGGAAGCCCCTCCACCTATGATAATGTGAAAACATCTTTATAGTGTATCAACAAACTATCTATTCAACAAAGCAGGTATACATTATTAGTATAGGCAGTAGTGATCCTAGATTACATTGCAATTCATTTCAATTAATCAATTGTCTATGATAATGCATTTCTGTCAATGCTATGTCTAAAATGCCTGTTAAAGGTAATTTTAAAGCTTCCTATTAGTCTCATGCTAGGCTACTTTGTTTCCAAATTCCAGCAGAGTATTCCTTTAATAAAGGTCAGTTGAGTCCAATATTGTTGTAGACCCAACTGACTTTCATTGTATGAAGAAAAACAGTTGAAACAATCTTCAAAATATCTTCATTTGTGTTTCATACAAGAATGAGGTGATTTAATGGCAAACTTGCAAATTTGTACTTCTTTTCTCTTGTCTTCTCTCTTCTTCCATCTTTCGCACTCAGTGTTCACTCAATGTTATTAATAATTTTTTTTGTATTTGTCACTTATTATTATATTTCTGTTCTCTCCCTGTTGAAAAAAACAGCATATGCTGGTTAGGTATGT
>NW_015546026.1:186265-187429 GCF_001515605.1 Sinocyclocheilus anshuiensis | reverse complement strand
CACCGTCAAAACATACCTAACCAGCATATGCTGTTTTTTTCAACAGGGCTATTTTGAATATATATACAGTGCCTTGCGAAAGTATTCATACCCCTTCATTTATTTCAAGTTTTATGTTGCAGCCTTATGTTAAACTGCTTTAAATTATTTTTTCCCCACATCAATCTACACCCCTTACACCATAATGACAAAGCAAAAACAGAACTGTCACAACTTTGTAAATTTAGTAAAAATAAAAAACTGAAATAAGTACATTGCATAACTCATTACTTAGCTGAAGCACCTTAACAGCCTCAAGTCTTTTTGGGTATGATGCGACAAGCTTTGCACATCAGCATTTGGCAATTATCTGCCATTCTTCTCCTCGCCTCTTCACCTCTCAGGCTCTGTCAGGTTGGATGGGGGCAGATGCACATTTTCAGGTTTCTCCTGAAATTTTGGTGCATTGAGCTTTTCTTCTACTCTGACGAGTCCCTCCGTCCCTGCCGCTGAAAAACAGCCCCACAGCATGAGGCTGCTACCAGCACACTTTACTTTTGGGATGGTACTCTCCAGGTGATGAGCAGTGCCTGGTTTGCTTCAAACATGATGCTTGAAATTGAGGTTCATCAGACCAGAGAATATTATTTCTCACAGTCTGAGGGTCCTTTAGGTGCTTTTTTGCAAATTCAAAGTGAGTTTTCATATATCTTCACTGAGGAGAGGATTGAGTTTGGCCACACTGCCATAAAGACTGGATTGGTGGGCCATAAAGCCCAGATCGGTGGAGTGTTGCAGTGATGTTTGTCCTTCTGTAGGTTTCTCCCATCTGCACATATGATCATGGAGCTCAACTAGAGTGACCATCAGCATCGTGGTCACTGGTCTAGACAAGGCCCTTCTCCATCAGTTGCTCAGTTTGGCCAGGAGGCCAGCTCTAGGAAGAGTTCTAGTTGTTTCAAACGTCTTCCATTATGGATAACGAAGGCTAAATGATTCTGTGAACCTTCAATGAAGCAGAATTTTTTTCTGAACTCTTCCCCAGATGTGTGGTTTGATGCAATCCTGTTTCTGAGCTCTACAGACAGTTATTTTGACCTCAGGGCTTGGTTTTTGCTCTGATATGCATTATCAGCTGTTAGACCTTTTATTAAGATGTGTGTGCCTTTCCAAATCATACCCATT
>NW_015546026.1:185671-186200 GCF_001515605.1 Sinocyclocheilus anshuiensis | reverse complement strand
GCTGGTTGAAAGTCTCTTCACATCCCGATAGCAATCATTAAGTTAAGTGGTCTAAACGTATTTATGTGTATTTCTATATTCTGTGGAAGGCGTAGGACCAAGAAATGTTCGTCAAATGAAAACGCTCGGTCCGATGTATCCTCTGATATGCATTATCAGCTGTTAGACCTTTTATTAAGATGTATGTGCCGTTCCAAATCATACCCATTCAATTGAATTTGCCACAGGTTAATTTCACTCGAAGTGTAGTAACATCTACAAGCAATATAAATACTCCTGATAAACTTCAACCGTCCCAGATACTTATGCAATGGAATCATTTAAGTTTTTTATTTTTAATAAATTTGCAAAGATGTTAAAAAACTGTTTTTTGCTTTGCCATTATGGTGTATGGAGTGCAGAATGATATGGGAAAAAAGTAATTTAAAGCAATTTAAAATAAGGCAGCAACATAACAAAACATGATAAAAATGAAGGGGTATGAATACTTTCGCAAGGCACTGTATATATATATATATATATATATATG
>NW_015546026.1:181594-185547 GCF_001515605.1 Sinocyclocheilus anshuiensis | reverse complement strand
ATAATGCCTGTATGTTCGCGCTGTCATTTTCGTGCTGCTTATGTTTTAACATAGTACATTGCTAGGCAACACCTTTCACTCACTGAGGGAAATTTACTTTTACTGATCCATGAAGGGGAAATTTACTCTGCATTCAACCCACCCTAATCTAGCCTACTGTTGAAATTGTTGATCAGCTGTTATTGTTGTTGTGAGCCTGTGTGCGGCTTAATATGCGCATTATATGCATATGGCTGTGTTAGCTGTAACCGAGATGTGTAAGAGGAGTCAGTTAATCATTAGTATTAAGTAAAGATCATCTTCCATGAAGATATTTTGCAAATTTCCTACCGTAAATATATCAAAACTTAATTTTCTTCATCAAAACTTCATCAGTAATATGCATTGCTAAGGACTTAATTTGAACAACTTTAAAGGAAAAGCCTGATGATCATATTTGCGACTCGTGATTTTTCTAAAAAATGATGTATGGATAATCAAGTAAACCTAAGCTTCAGTACAGTAAATGTTCAACTTCAAATATTAATTAAAGCTGCAAGCAGCGATGAAAGGGCCCTCGCACCCGGGCTCACCGCCACCCGGTGGCTTTAGGAAAACGGCTAACGGTGGGCAATATGAATTTAAAGTGATAAATATAGGAGGAATGTGTCAGTCATTTATATGTGCCAAACTTCCTACTGCCAGCTGGTGGCGCTATGACTGTAACTGAATGTTGGCATGTAGATGTTTCTAGACCAGGACTTTTATCAAATCTGTGAAGTTTGGTGCAGATTGAACATGGTATGTTTGAGTTAGTGTAAAACATGACATTTCCTTTTGCCAACAGGTGGCGCTATAAATTATAACTGAATATTGGCATATAAATGTTTTCAGGCCAGGACTCTTACTAAACATGTGAAGTTAGGGGCAGACTGGACATTGCATGTTTAATTTAGTGTAAAACAAGTCATTTCCTGTTGGCAGCAGGTGGCACTATGATTATAACGAAATATTGGCCTCACTCAAACACTGGGTCAGCTTGCTTACACCAGAGACACAACTGACATGGTCACAACTCTAATCTCTAAACAATACTCTGAAAATATGGTAATGGGTCATTTCCTTTTGGTTTTGTTTTGGTTCTTGCTCGATGTGAAGCTGGCATGTCAAAACAAGTGAGAATGTGTCTTTGTAGTTTGGCGTTTCATCCTGCTGTATATAAACCTGTAAATTTTGGTAAAGCGAAAATGTATACAGTTGAATTAATTGAACTTCATAATTGATGAACTTTACACAGTTAACAATTAACTGACTTTAACTGAAAAAAAAATCTGTTTACTGTTTAATATTGTCCTTATTTTTGAGCTGCTTTAAAGCAGAATTGAATTATGTTTGCATCACTGAAACATTATTTTTCTGTTTAAGATTGTAAAACTGTTTTGACACAATCCATGCCCTATATAAATAAAGCTGACTTGACTTGACTAAAGTACAGGGAGAAAAGGTGTGTGTGTGTGTTATCACATGTTATGAAATAATGGACTAAATTAAAATGAAATGTAAATAAGAGGCTGAAGCAGAATAATTAAATTAAAAATAAAATATTGTAACTGAAAATGAATGTGATTTGGGGACAAAATTCTTACCCTTCTTCCATCACGTGAATGTAACCTGAGCACTGGGAAGTGCATAACCTCTGACATGCGATCTAACAATGCTTCAAATGAGTACGATGTTCTTCTCTGCAGCATCAGGGTGTGCTTCACTTCTGGCTCTCCATTACGAAACAGTACTAGCCGCTTTGGTGTGTGCAACAAGATGGCATGCTCATTCCGTCTTGCGCTGCAGGTTCCATGTTGAGCAGAGCTATGTGTATACCAAGCCAAGCAACGGGCACTAACAGGACGAGCGTGATACCAGGGAGGCAGTTTCCGGCGTGCTCGTTCCAAGTCAATAGGTTTAACAGTTCGACGATCAGAGCAAATGTAGGAGTGACCATGATGTAACTGATCAAGAGACTGAACCGCCGTATGACCACGAGGAGTTGTAATAGTGCGCACACCAAATGGCAGTGGCACACGCTCAGATAGGTTATCCAGGAGAGCCTCAAAGGTTTTAAAGGTGCGGCTGTTGATAACCACAGGCAGACCACTGAACTGAGAATCACCACTTTTATAAAAGCACACACATTTGGAGGCAGTTGGCTCAGTGATGTGTAGTGGCCGTGATGTCATCTGAGTGTGACCACTGGCGGTAGACTGAGCCTGTGGAATAGCCTTCCGCACTACTGGAGCTTCACTCATGATCGCAATTTACCTGCATCGTACATGAAAGGCAGGCATGATGAGGGTGAAATAAATAACTCAAACAACTCAGTTTATCAAACAGATATAATGTCACTGATTATGGCCAACACAAAATATTAACAAACCATATCAATCTGCACATCCCTGAGGCGTCAAAAATCATGCTTTTGACCAAAAACACACTCAAGTGAACCCATTCCTTTTTTTTATATGATTAACATTTCTAAAAACACCAGCTTAAACATTACGATTTAATAATTTAATTGTTTATTATTTAATAATAATTATTATTATTTTCTCTATGCTGGAGGAAAATGCCTTTTAAATTTTAGAAATGATTATTATAAACATACTGATTGACCACTAGTCTGAATATTGGAGAGGCAGTAGGCTACAGACTCTACATCACCGTTGATGGCAGATGTTGTTTACTGTTTAACAGGTCTGGATTTAACAATCACTAGAACTGCTCCAATCATATTATCATTCAGCCACTTAATTTAGTTTAATACCACTATATTAATATTAACGAAGATCTTTTTCAGACAACAAGCTTTAAATTGTAAAGACTGTCTCAAAGTGTTTTTAATAGATTATATAATAATCTTTCTTTAATTATTTTCAATAGTTATTATAATTAATATATAATGATTAAACCCAATTAACACACGTAATTTTCTTTTTGACAGTCAGAATGGCTATTATGAACAGCATTACATTCCATCACAAGGTTACCATAAAGAAATTTTATTTTTTTCATACATAAGAAAATAATTATTTTCATTTATTTTCTAAAAACTAATGTCCATGTGTGGTCTAAGTATAGCTTAATACAAATAAGATTTGTTCGATGACAACTACAGACAATTTAAGCAAACACATTACAAGCCTCAAAATCAACTTTAAATAACAAACTCCATGTACAGTCATAAAGTTTGAAAAATACTCACTGTGTTCCTCATTTTGAGCAGGATTTAAGTTAACGTACCTAAACAATTTATCGCACCTAAGCACTGTCATATGCTGCACGGAGCAGCCCTACGATGGAGACTAGACGTTATTTTGGGCAACTGCTTCAGACTTCATTTGCTTAATCTTTGCTCACTTGTAATCTCACCAACCAGGGACAGCATTACACATGCAGCCCAGCTTTAAGAGTGTGTGAGCTGGTCTTGCTATTATCTACCCTGTTGATCTACTACAGCCTTCAGGTTTCTCTATTTTAGCACCATCACTCAAGCTCACTAACTATAGGCAATGCCTTTCGTAAGAATAAATACCTTTAAGAAAATACGATCAGTGGCAATGGAAAATAAATAAATAAATGCTATTCATATAATTTAAATAATTAATAGCCTATTAGTAGTGTTATTCAGTTTCAGCTATAGCCTAACATAATACTGTTTTGATCTATTTGCAATGATTCCTATTTCTATTTGTCATGGTAAGTTCAATTGTATTTTAAAACGGTTAGTTCTGGTGTAGCATTTCTTATGCACCACAGGACCAAACCCGCCAAAAAGGATGAACACCAGTAGAGTCTTTTAAGGTGTTTACTGCAAGCACAGAATGGGACAGTATTACAACCATCATCTCTATTCTGTTTATAATCTCTCCTCAGAGTGCCTCCTGCAGACGGAAGAGTATGGCACCCCTGGAACATACCAC
>NW_015546026.1:169459-181580 GCF_001515605.1 Sinocyclocheilus anshuiensis | reverse complement strand
GTGTTGGGGGGGGGTGGGGGGGGGGGGGGGGGTTATATCAATTGGCAAAACTCTATGACATATAACATCTTTCTGTTCAAACACATGCAGTATGGAGCAATTGTGCAATTGCAGTTTTTTTTTTTTAATCGAACACAGATGATTGAATGCCACATAGAACACTCATAATTCCAATCTTGTATGAATTTTATATGTATTCTTCAACCCCCCTTAATGACATGTAGGGTACTCCAATCTGAACTTCTTTGATTTATTCTTTGCCTTATAAATGAAATGCATTTTGATGAAACACAACACATTCACACCATTACATTCACCCCTCCCAGTTTCATAACAATTTATGGAATAATAAAAATATGAAGATGGGGTACATTTTTCATTACTTGACCTTGAAACCATGACGTGAAGTCATCTGTGAAGACCACAGATTAATCCGTCAGGTAGATAAATGCCCATATACATAAATACAAAGGCTAGTTATATGATTTCCCCCAAACTGTTTTTCTTAACTACATGTTCTTCTCATGTTCTTTTGTAAGATAATTTTAGATTTCAACAAATGTGGACAGCATCTGCATCAAAGCAGTAAGAGTCTCTTTTTTTTCCAGGTTCAGTCATCCACATACTCATGGATTCTATCAACCTCCTAACTGGCTTCACCATCCTACCAGACCGTGTATGCACAGTAATGCCCTTTAATTTTACACTGTTGTCTTTCTCACCTGTGTCATTGTCATCAACACTTACAGAGCTTTCTACACTCGAGCAATGTCTTAAGCAGTCAAGTGAACTACTACTACCACTTAGGATGCAGCCTGACACAGTCGTATTACTCAGGGTGTCTTCTGACTGAATACACTCACTCCACTGCTTACTTGGATTCCCAACATCATCGTCCAAATCCGCATCAGGAAAATCAGTGGGTGAATGCTGACTGCCTACAGAATTTTGCCTAAATCCTCTTTGTGTATCTGCTCTCGACACGTCTTGTGGTTGAATCTCTGGACCCTCAGTTTGAAGCACCCAAGCAGCAGTTCTCTGGTCATCATAGTCTTCATCAACATCCCTCGGTGCTTCCTTAGGGTCTGGCTCCTCCATATCTGACTCGTCATTCGACAAGGTTGAAAGTACAGTAGATTCAGTATCACTCTGACTGATCGGAAGGAAATTTACAGGCAGTATGAAGTTCCTATGAACTACTTTGTTCTTCTTTGTGACAGGGTCCTCAACTTTGTAAACATGCACATTAGGGTTTTTCCATGTGACAACATGAACAGTTGAATCCTACAGATCAGCCAATTTCCCTCTCCCTACGATTGGCCAACAGAACTTTGTCTCCAATCTCCAAGGCAACGCCTTTGACTCGTTTGTTGTACTGTTCAGCCTGCTTCTTCTGAGCCTGTGTTGTGCTGTCTTAAGCAATCCTAATGGCTTCCTTTAGGTTTCTCTGGAATGAATTGACATAATCATTATAATCCACCACTTCATTATCTCTCAGTACACTCTCAAACATGATGTCTACTGGCAGTCTTGGAACCCTGCCAAGCATGTATTGTGCAGTTGTAAGCAAAAGTTAATCATCTGTTTTGTATCATCTGGGGCCAGTGCACTTTTGCTCTAGCAGGGAGAGAGTGAATCATGTTGCCAAGAGTTCTGTTGAACCTTTCTGTTTGGCCATTCCCCATAGGGTGGTGTGAGATTTCTTTACTCCTGATATTTACAGCAGCTCAGATATAAGTTTACTCTCAAAATTCGCTCCTTGGTCGGAGTGGATCCTACGAGGAAACCCATACACACAGAAGAACTGGTTCCAGAGTTTTTGGGCCACCACCTTTGCCATCTGATTAGGACAAGGGAACGCATGTGGCAATTTCGTAAAATGGTCTGTGAGAACGAGCACATCCACACTGTCACCATTCCTCCCCTCAGCAGAACAAAAATCAATGCACACCAGCTCTAGTGGTTCACAAGTTTTGATAGATTCCAAAGGTGCCCTAGCATTTGGCTCTGGTGTCTTGCTAAGAACACAACGTTTGCAGTGCGTCACATACTTCCTCACCTCATTATCCATTCCATTTCAGAAAAATTTCTGGCGAACTATATGGAGGGTTCTACTCTTGCCCTGATGGCCCACATCATCGTGAGTTCCCTTAAGGCGGTCAACTTCAGAGAGTTAGGCACTACAAGCTGATACCTTCTCTTCCCAACTTTATCCTTAGATATCCTATAAAGGACTCCATCTCTGATCTCCAGTTTTTCCCAATGTTTCAACATACGGAGCTCCTGAGCTGTCTCGTGAACCTTTTCTCT
This sequence comes from Sinocyclocheilus anshuiensis, assembly GCF_001515605.1. Taxonomy (NCBI): domain Eukaryota; kingdom Metazoa; phylum Chordata; class Actinopteri; order Cypriniformes; family Cyprinidae; genus Sinocyclocheilus; species Sinocyclocheilus anshuiensis. The sequence continues at coordinate 179,270 of NW_015546026.1, read as the reverse complement.
CCGTGACGGTCGTCATTTTCTTTCAAGGACGTAGATCACCCGCACCACCACATCATCGTTCTGTACCCATAAATACACATGAAACAGATGAAATGACTAGCAATATGGACACTATATTCTCTAATACATTAGAAGCTGTTGCCCTCATCCAATTGAAAAAGGTTAGAGAAAAACGTACTGTGCCATGGTACAACAGTAATACCCATTCTCTCAAGAAAGAAACTCGTAATCTTGAGCGCAAATGGAGAAAAACTAACTTGGAAGTTTTTAGAATTGCATGGAAAAACAGTATGTCCAGCTATAGGCTCTAAAAGCTGCCAGGGCCGAGCATATCCGCAAAGAAAATAACCAAAACAATCCAAGGTTTTTATTTAGCACAGTGGCTATATTATCAAATAACCAGACGCCACCCGATCTAAATATTCCCTCACAGTTTAATAGTAACGACTTTATGAATTTCTTCACTGATAAAATAGATAACATCAGAAATACAATAACAAATGTAGATTCTACAGCATCTAATACTTCAGCTTCATTCAACGCACCCAAAGATAAACTGCAGTGCTTTACAACTATAGGACAGGAAAAGCTAAATATCGTATCACTGCATCTAAACCAACAACATGCCTGTTAGATCCTGTACCCACTAAATTACTGAAAGAGTTGTTACCTGTAGCTTCTCAATATTATTAACTTGTCGTTATCTTTAGGTCACTTCCCAAAACCATTCAAGCTGGCGGTTATTAAGCCTCTTATTAAGAAACCACAACTAGATCCTAGTGAACTGGCAAATTACAGACCCATTTCAAATCTTCCGTTTATGTCTAAAATTTTAGAAAAAGTTGTCTGCTCAATCGTGCTCCTTCCTGCAAAAAAATTATCTCTATGAAGAATTTCACAGTAAAGTATGGAGTGCCACAAGGATCTGTCCTAGGTCCTCTGCTATTTTCAATATACATGTTGCCCCTTGGTAATATTATTAAAACGTATGGAATTAGTTTCCGCTGTCATGCTGATGATATTCAACTATACATCTCAACAAGACCAGATGAAACTTCTAAATTATCTAAGCTAACAGAGTCTGTTAAAAATGTAAAAGATTGGATGACCAATAATTTTCTCCTATTAAATTCATATAAGACAAAAAAACAGTACACAAAATCTCTTTTGCATCCGTGCCGAGGAGGGCCTCGGTCAGGGAGTAATACAGCTGGCAGTGGGAGGACTCGTGGGAAGCGAACAGGTCTACTTGGGCTTCCCCGAATTGACTATAGATCAGTTGAATCGTCTCGGGATGGAGTCGCCATTCTCCAGGGAATGTGAGCTGTCATGAGAGCGCGTCAGCTGCACAATTGAAGGAACTCAGGCTGTTCAGCACTGACTGGGCACGCTCTTTGGTGATACACGCTGTCATACGCTATCATACATAGTCTAACTGCATACCAAGAAAAGAGATCTTCTGCATGGGGGAGAGTTTGCTCTTTTCTCAGTTGACCCGAAGCCCCAACTGGCTGAGGTGCTGGAGCACCAGGTCCCTGTGATCACACAACTGCTCTCGTGACTGGGCCATGATGAGCCAGTTGTCGAAGTAGTTGAGGATCCTGATGCCCACTTCCCATAACGGGGCAAGGGCGCCCTCCGCGACCTTTGTAAAGACACGGGGGGAGAGGGACAGCCCGAAGGGGAGGACCCTGTACTGCCATGCCCGACCCACGAACGCAAACCGTAGGAACGGCCTGAGTCGAGGAAGAATCGAAACATGAATGTAAGCATCCTTCAGGTCGACCGCTGCAAACCAATCCTGGGGCTGGTTGCATCTGATGATGTGCTTCTGCGTCAACTACTGGTTGAATCTTGAATGGGAGCTTGTGAAGGGCCCGATTCAAGACTCGCAGATCCAGGATTGGCCGAAGGTCACCGCCTTTCTTGGGCACGATGAAGTAAGGGCTGTAAAACCCTGACTTGATCTCGGCTGGAGGGACAGGCTCGATTGTGTCCTTCACTAGTAGGACAGCAATCTCGCCGCGTAGGACAGGGGCATCTCGAGCTGCCACCGAAGTCTCAAGAACGCCGCTGAACCTGGGGGGTTGCCTGGTGAACTGAATCGCATAGCCGAGGCGAACTGTCCGAATGAGACAGCGGGATGGGTTGGGCAGCGCGAGCCACGCTTCCAAGCTCCGTGCGAGTGGCACCAAAGGGACAATCGACACACCCGAATAGGCCAACCTGCGAGATGGGTGCATCAAGAAAACACACTTTGTCAACATCTCTCATCTCAGCGAGGTTAAGCCAAAGATGGTGCTCTTGGGCCACAAGCGTGGACATCGCCTTCCCAAGGGGCCACGATCTGACTTTCGTCGCCCGGAGGGTGAAATCAGTCGCCGTGCGCAGTTCCTGCATCAACCCCGGGTCGGAACTACCCTCGTGCATTTGTTTGAGTGCCTTGGCTTGGTGGACCTGCAGGATAGCCATGGCATGCAGGGCAGTGGCGGCCTGGCTCGCAGCACCATAAGCTTTGGACGCGAGAGTGGCCGTCAGCTTACAGGCTTTGGATAGGAGACACGGACAATTTCTCCAAGTGGCAGCGTTTAACCGCTCTCTCCACCTGGGGAATGTCTACGTACCCCCTAGCCACCCGCCATCGAGGGTAGTGAGGATGGAGGAGGGAGACGAGCGGCTTCTGGACGAAAAAGGGGCCATCCACGACTTCGTCAGCTCCTCATACACCTCTGGGAAAAAGGCACCGGTGCGGGGCGGCGCTCACAACCAATCATTCACCCGCGAGGGCTCGGGACTGAGCGGTGTGTTCACCTCCAGCCCGATACTCATGGCTGCCCGGGAAAGCATGGCCGTCAACTCTGGTTCCGATTTGGTGGTGGTGACAACACCCGAGGGGGGCAGCCCCGCCGAATCTTCATCCTTGGAGGACGATAGCCCATCCCCCGATGCTGCGATCGACATCCGATCCTCCGGCGCGGCGCACCGAATGAAATGCTGGGACCGTCACGAGCCAGGCCAGCGAAATCACTCGAGAGCCACAAGGGACATTCGCTGCGGGAGAAGTGAGAGGTCCGCGGGGACGTGCCCGGCGGAGAAGTTCTCACTGTGACCCTCAGATCTCCCAGAGCTCTAGCCGGCAGTCCCCTGCTCGTGACAGGGAAACCAGGATGGATAGAGACAGAAGGTGCTGCTCCGTTCCCCGTGAGGAGAGAGAGGCGAGATCACAGCGAAGCCATGCTCATACGTCCGCAATGAACGCATGAGTCATCCACGAACGCAGCTTCAGCGTGTTGAATGCCCTGACACTGAAGGCAATGCTCGTGGCCGTTGACAGAGGACAGGTAATGACCGCAACCAAGAGAACACGGACGGAACGGCATCTTTAAAAAGACGTGAGCTGTCCATGATGAAAAACTGCTCTTTTAGTTGAAGCACCCAGGGGAATCGCTGAATCAACAGGGACACCGCTGTTTGTGCCATCACGCCAACCAGGAACAGCTTCTTTCTTCCAGTCAGATCAGAAAGGCTTTGTGGAGAAGAAATCATTCACCCACTCGGCTCAAAAGCAACATTCTGAATGAGTGGATGGACCTGTCGTCTATTTATGCCCGTGTGCACGGGGAGTGGCTCAGGTATGCAAAATCCACTAGCCAAATTTCATTGGCATTTTCTCTGAAAGTCAGAGCGGATTGGGGCTCTCAAGTAAACCCCCTGTGTCATCACGACATAACTCGTAGTGACCGACAGATAGGGAACTGAGATTATTGTGTTTGGTCCAGCATCCTCCTCAGTCACTTTAAAAGCAAATTTCTCTCAATTTAAGCTCGATTTTAAACCACATGTTAAAAATTTGGGCTATATTATAGATAGTCACCTTAAAATGGGTAAGCAAGTTAATTCAATTGTTAGGTCTTGCTTATTCCATCTTCGTCAAATCTCAAAAATCAAGTAATTTCTTAATTTAATGGACACAAAAAATATTATTCATGCTTTAATTTTATCACGGCTGGACTATTGTAATTCACTTTATCTTGGTTTTAGTCATTCTGTCCTTTCACGTTTGCAGTTAGTACAGAACTCTGCTGCGAGGTTATTGACGCACACACATAAGTGGGAACACATTACGCCAGTACTTGCCTCCGTCCATTGGCTGCCTGTAAGATATAGGATTGATTTTAAAGTACTTATATTTGTTTATCAGTCTATTCATAAATATGCTCTTACATACCTTTTTGACCTTATTTAATTTCATCAGCCCTCCAGATCGTTTAGGTCAGCGAATCAAATTCAACTAAAGGTGCCAAGATCTAGACTTAAACATAGGGGTGATAGAGCGTTTGAGGTAGCCGGTCCCAGTCTTTGGAATAGCTTACCACAACACATTAGATCTGCACCCACTTTGTCCATTTTCAAGCATAAACTTAAAAGACTACTTTTTCTCTCTTGATTTTAAATAATGTGTATATATGTGGCCTTTTGTTTTTTTCTTCTCTTAACTGTGTTTTAGGGTTATATTGTCTTCTTTTTGTTGACATTTAATTTTAACTTTGAATTGTAAAGCACATTGGACAATGAACATTGTAATTATATGCTGCTATATAAATAAAAGACAATGGCTGCGTACTTCCGCATACTTCCCTACTATATAGTAGGCAAAAAGCAGTAGGCGAGCGAACAAGTATGTCCGAAACCTCAGTATTCATAAAAGAGTAGGCGAAAATTGCACTATTTCTCGCGAGATTCAGACGTACGTATACATAAATTGCGTCCGAATATGCCTACTTACCTACTATATAGTAGGAGAAAACAGTACGTGAAGAGATTATTATGTCCGGAACCTCAGTATTCATATAAGAGTAGGCGAGAAATCCCCGGATGTCCTACTGCTTCAGCCGAGATTCTGAAGTGTTCATCGATGGATACTTTTCTATCCCAGAAGCCCACGCGAGAGGATACATCATCATCGAACAGGGCAGAGAACAGTGACGAGGGTGTTTAAAAAATGTGAGTATTACAAACCAAAAACATGGTAAAATAGCATTTGTTGAGCTACTATAGAGTAAACTGTTGAAATTGCTTAAGGTGTAAAGACGCTAGACAGTAAAGCTACAGTATATTTGTGATGTTGCTGTAAAAACACGTTTTATTATGTAACTACAGCGAACAGCGGAGCTCCAGTAAGCACACGTAACGTTACGTCTCCAAAGTGAATTTACACAAACCATATACATCTTAAAGACGATTACTAAATGTCTGTTTAATATGTGACAGGAAAATGTTCTAAAAGAATTACAGATGAGCACATCACAACATGAACAGATATCTGAGTGATTGATGTATGTGTGCTATTATAGTAGAATTCACTTTTGTCAACACTGCTTTAGATGAATGTAAGTAATGCAAATAAACAAATCTACATAAAGTAACTAAACATGAGTTATCTATTTCATTTGCCCATTAGTACTGTTGATAAATTGAGGAACAAAGGTACATTTGTGTTGGATAAAAAGCAACCACATAAGCAACTACCTCAACATGTAAATGTAGTAGGCTATTGAGCAGATAAATTACAGAGGTAACTTGAATCTTGTCTGGATGTTACAGGGACAGACGAGACACACGTGTGTTTATCTGGTGCAGAGTGACTGATGAAGGAATGCTGCCATCAAAGGCTTTGAGTGAGTACACTACAGACATCAATAAAACATTTTAAATCTTAAGTTGTAGTTTATTTTAATTAATGTAATTTCAAAGTGAGCTATTACATCACTTTTCTGATTCTTGATTTCTGTGCATTTGCTACAGATCTTTTGTGGTGGAGCAGGACCTGCAAGGAAAGGTGACGGCTTCATTTGTGGAAAAAAAAGGGAAAACCTGAATCAAAAATATAAATTAAGATCATTTTGTACAGAAATCAAATGACATTGTGCTATTAAAATGACTGTTTTTGTATCATATTTGTGCATTTTTGCAGGATCTGAAATGTCCACAGACTGGTGTGAGCAGTGAGGATGGGGAGCCCACAGCAGCATCCTGGAAATGGTCCAGTGCCATGGATGAGATACTCCATCTCTCCACCTGCCCTTACTGCCTCATCTGGGCCAGATGTTGCTGTGGCCTCTTCATCCTCACACTGAGGATGTGATTTTGGTCAAGTTTGTTCTGGTGGTTTCATCAGTCGATGGAGCCTGAGTTTCAGAAGATTCAAAAGCATTATCAAATAATGTCATGAAGCTTCTGAAACTCGGGCTCTATTGACTGATATTGTATGAACAGAAACCAGCAGGTCAAACTTGACCAAAATCACCTTTTGTGCTCAGAAAAAAATAAAAATAATTAGACACAATGATTGAACAGTGTGGAGGCGAGTACATATTGACTGAATTTATATGTTTGGGTGAACTAAACCTTTAAACCCCCAAATAGAAATGGTATGAAATGTATGTAAGCATTTATATTATAGTAGTACCATGAAGAAAAAAAAAACTTTAAGAAATAAGCAGCTTTATTGTGCATTTGTGCCCAAGACATAAAAAAGGATTTACAAAAATCACATTTACATTTGGCAGATGCTTTCATGCAAAGTGACTTACAGTGCTCTTATTACAGGGGGACCCCCAATCCCCCTGGAGCAGGGAGCCTTGTTCAAGGACACACTGGTGGTGACGCCTGCAGAGATCGAACCAGCAACCTTCTGCTTACCAGTTCAGGGCTTTAGCCCTGAATGTTTTACAGGTAGTCATGTTCATGGAGAGCAGGCACATGAATGTTTGGAGCAGACACACAGCGATAGACAGATTGTCCCGCACATGTTCTCCCACTCTTGTTTAAGATTGTGTTGTTCAGTGGCGTCATCATGGTCTTCCTCATCCTCTCTGTGCACTCAGGCAAGGATAGCCTCGATGTCCCTCTCCCATCCATGATCAGATTCCAGTCTGACTGCAGCAATGAGGGATGTGATGGATGTCAGAGATAGGTGAAGGTGGGCACGGTGGTCAGCTGGTTCATCAGAATAAAGCTGTAGAATTGGCACAGCTGTGTTGAGATGCAGTAGGATGTGGGTTTCCCGCCTGTAAATACATCATTGTTAGAATAATGTTGAATAAAGCTTTGTTTCATGTGCCTTTGACTTGTATTTATTTATTGTCATGGTTACTTTTATTTATTATTCACTTGACGAAGTGGAACGCACTTCAAAATGGCGGCGGGGATTCCCCCGAGGGTAAGTGCTTAGGGACATTTGCAAGTGGTGTCTAGTAAGGGTGTTTTCACACATGGTCCTTTTCAGGGGTCTGAGCGCGGTTCGTGTGATTTTTGACCCATATGTGAATGTGATATATTGAATAGTGAATGCAAGTTATGGTTAGGTGGTACATTGTCATTGAATCCATTTTATAAAATTGTTATTTTTCTAATATTGTTAAATAGTGTTTAATTTCCTATTTGTGCTTAAAAGCTTATGTGCATTTATTGAATTAATTCTTTTCGCTTGGCAAACCTGCGTCATGACGTCATTGCACGCTTCAGTAGGTGGCGCGCCTGTGATGTGCTTCATTCAGAGTAAACACGCCATTATGGAAGCCATCACTGCAGCGCTCTCTTTCGTTTTTCTTTATTCATCTTTATTATACTTCTTTTTAGGTAATCGCAAAACAAGATACACAAAACACACTTCCGTTTAAACATAAACACTGTGTAATGCGATACTGATGATTTAGGTGGTTGAAAGCAGTTCGGTTTACTATATGGATAGCGTGTCAAGAGTTTAGCAGGGCTGAGCACATGGTTAGCATGGGTGCCTCGCGATTAGCGCGATAGCCGCTATATGTGATAAATGGTCAGTATGTCGATGTTATTTGTGCGTATGAAAGTTCATGATGTTGTTTCAGACTTATGAGTTATGCATTACGTTTATCTTGATTAATCTTTCAGGTGTCTTTATTGTATGAAGTACATCAGATATGAGGAATTGAACAGCGTTTAGAAATGGACATATGGTTAATATCCCAGCTGTATTCTTGTATCGTCAATTTCATTCTTTCATTTTATTGTTAAGGGTGAATATTAAGGAAGATGTTATATATCGTTTGGTGCTTATGTGTACATTCTGAATATCTTACCCTGTTTCTAAAAAACCGTGCTTTCAGTGTCACCGTGTCAGTTGTAAATTACGCTTGTCCTTTTTTTTTTTTAGACTAGAGCATGTGAACCGTGTAAAGAGAGTTTGTTAAATAACCTGTTGATCGTATTTTCTTATTTCTTCTATTGTAATGGAAAGTGTTTGAAATCACTCATGTTTACATTCAGTCATTATTGGGGAAAGAGTGATACATGTGTTGATACTGTAATGTGCTGAGCTTTTGTTATATGCATATGCTTTTGTTTCATTCAGAGTAAACACGCCATTAAGGAAGCCATCACTGCAGCGCTCTCTTTCGTTTTTCTTTATTCATCTTTATTATACTTCTTTTTAGGAGTACTACATGAACACTCCAAATGATCTCAGATCCCTCAGAAGCGAACCGAACCGAGACCATCTCGGGAGGTGGTCTGAGTACGGTTCGCTTTCGCTAAAGGTACGTTTCGCTAAAAACGTGCATTGTGATAAGAACAAACAAAATATCTCTGGCATATTGGAGTAGATTGGAAAGTAGTAAACAAGAACATCAAACTAAGAAAAGACTGTTGGGAATATAAAATAAATCCAGGAAGGGGTTTTGGGTGGACAATAAAAGGTGAAGTGGATAAATATAAATGATCGAAAAGTGTTAGGACCGTCTAGCAATAGGAATAATCCCACCATGGTTATTTCCTATGGTAAATGTAGATATAAATTTAAACAAATATAAAGAAATATATGAAAATAATACTAAAGTATATATAGAGAAATTCATACAATCTAATTATTTTTCATACTTACAGATATTTACAGACGGATCAAAGGTACCAGAATCTGGGGGTGACAGGTATATGAATGTTTATTCCAGAATTCGAAATAAGCATATTCAAAAGATTATCAAATAATTTAGCAATACATGAATGGAAATATATACAATGGAAACACAATTTGTTTACTGTGTGGAGACGTGCTGATATCGCGTTTGGTCTCGTTCTGTATCGCGTATCTTGTCAGTGTCTGCACTTGCTTGGCCATTTGTTGCGGAGAAAATAAGGAAAGTGTGTCCAGCTGAATTAATTTAGTATTTTGTTAGACGGGTATAAAAAACGCTTAGTTTACCGCGACAGCCGTCGCGTGAAGGCCTCCTCGTGTGCAGACCGAAGAGTCTGCACATCCACCGGGCAGGGACACCGGCAAAGGATTATTTGAATTTTAGTTACATTGTCTGAATTTATTATGTCTGTATAGGTCTTTTATTAAGTTTTTAGTTTTATTTAATTTGAGTTGTTTTAATACTTAAAAAAACTAAATGGAAATGAAATAATATATATATTCAATTTATAAATGTGTATGTACATATACAGTATATATATGTATGTGTGTGATTGTACATACACATATATGTAGTTGTTTTTTTGGTGTTTGTCTTAGTGTTATGTTAGAATCATTATTATACTCTTATAACTTTTGTTCTTTAATATTTTGAATTGTTTTTAGCTTTATTTCTAGTTTTTCATTTATATGTTAAGTTTTGAAATGTTGTTGTATGCATTTGTCATTTTTATTTAATCTCTTTATTTTTAAAATGTGTATAGGTAGTATTTATAAAGTTTTAGCTTGTAGTTTTGGATCTGTTTTTAGTTGTTTTAATACGACAATTGATTGCTTCTGTTGTCCTCATTTGTAAGTCGC
>NW_015546026.1:167791-169394 GCF_001515605.1 Sinocyclocheilus anshuiensis | reverse complement strand
CCAGTGATCTGTTGAAGATCTGTGTGAAGATGGGGGCCAGCTGGTCAGCACAGGATTTCAGACAGACTGGTGTAACACAATCAAAGTATAAAAAGATTATTATACTTTACCAGAATCTGGGGTGACATGTATAGGAATATTTATTCCAGAATTCGAAATAAGCATATTCAAAAGATTATCAAATAATTTAGCAATATATACAGTAGAATTAGTTGCAATAATGGTTGCATTACAGTGGATAGAAGATGTTAGACCAGATAGAGTAATTATATGTTCAGACTCTATGTCAGCGCTAAATAGTTTGGTTTCATATAAATCCATTAGAGAAGACATTTTAAATGATATATGTTTGACATTAAAATCTCTAAATAGTATGAGAATAGATGTCAAATTTTGTTGGGTTCCGGCTCACACAGGAATCAATGGAAATGAAATAGCAGATACGTTAGCAAAAAAGGCAACCAAAAAAAGGATATCGAGATTGAAGTCCCATTTGGAAGAGGAGAAATTAAATAAATTATAAAATCAAATATTCATAAAGAGTGGCAGAAGAAGTGGGACATAGCTGATACAGGAAGGTTTTATTATAAAATTAATTCATCAGTTAAAGAAGTATAATTTTGGAAGATGTAGGAAAGATGAGGTGATTTTAAATAGATTACAGTTTGGGCACACACAGGACTAAATGCATCACTATACAAAATAGGTAAACATATTATAGGTAAATGTGCTTTTTGTGGAGTAATAGAAACCTTTGAACATGTCATATTAAAATGTCGGAAATATAATATAGAGAGAATTAAAATGATAATTTTCACCGCAGTAAATTCACTCATCAAAAACCTTTATTATTTGCTTTTAAAAAATAGGTTCAACAGTATATCCAAACTATATATTCCAAGAATCTTAAAGCTTTTAAAACAGTTAATTTATTTTGTTAAAGCGTTAGTTTTGTATTATTTATTTATTGTTATATACATGTATAAATGGTGCTTTGCATGTCACCTCTTTGTACATTATGTTGATATTTTATGTAGTTTTATCTTTGGTACCTTGGCATTAATAATAATAATATATTTTTTTTTTTAAGTACAAAAAAAAAGTCAGATTTCTTTTTGTACCCTATTCATAGCAAGTGCCAGGCGGCAAAATAGGTAAACATATTACAGGTAAATGTGCTTTTTGTGGGGTAATAGAAACCGTTGAACATGTAATATTAAAATGTCGGAAATATAGGCCTAGAGAGAATTAAAATGATAAAGATCTTAGAAGGTAATAATAAAGAAAAAAAGAAGATAAATTGGATATTAGGAAAATGATTAAGAGAAGGTATTAATCAAAGAATAGTAATGGAATATATAGTATAAAACAGGCGGGACTATCATCCATGTGTGATTAGAAACAGTTGGTGGCGGTTATGTGCCTATGGTGCGGAATACGCCAAAAAATTCCAAAGAAGAAGAAGAACGTGCATTGTGAACGCAAATCGGCCCGGGCTCACTTGATTTTTCCATTCGCGAATTCCGTTATAGTTTGGTCGTCGGATGTCTCCATTAGCGATGCAAAGTCCGATTCATTTCCATGAACCGGTTCTTTTCGGACA
>NW_015546026.1:157881-167612 GCF_001515605.1 Sinocyclocheilus anshuiensis | reverse complement strand
GCATATTGAAACATTCAAAAAATAAAGTTATTTGTGTGAAAGCATATTGCTGATTATTGCCATATAATTCAAGTTAATGTTTGTGGTCAGTTTCATTTGCGGATCCTCAGATAAGACTGACTGAGCAATATTGACTAGCCTATAACTTGGATAAGATTCCTAAAAGTTTCGCACCTACAGCACACATTCTAGCCTACAACTTGGATAAGATTCCTAAAAGTTTTGCACCTACAGCACACATTACAGACATTGATGCACAAACGCGGATATGTTCTACATGTCTACAGTATAAAGAATGAAGAAACCAGTCTTATAAACTCCTTGATTTCGCTTAAGCAACTTTAAATATAATATGCATGCACAATAAACTATTTATAAACTATAAAAATAAACTTTAATTTTGCAGGTTTTAATAAAATGTAAATGAATAACAGTCATAATAAACAAGCATATTTCCAGTACGCGCCTCAGGCTTGCACAGTATCGTCAACTCACTCATCAGAATCTTCGGTAATCCTCGGCAAACTTCGACAGTTGGTTGAACCGCTCATTCGGTTCTTTTTTAGTTGGACGCGCTACTTCGGCTATGCGTCCTGCTTCATCAACCCGGAACTAAAGTTCGATTCAGTTCGATTTGTGAACCGGCTCAACCGGGTACTTCCTGAGAGCCGGCTCAAAAGAACGATTCGTTCAAGAACCTAACATCACTAGTCTCCATACAAATCAGTTGTTCATAATGGCTGCTTCTTCTGTCAGATCTCTACAAATTATTCGCTCACAACGTTCACTCATTTATTTTTATTTCAACCGCTTCCAAGAGAGACGCGGCTTGTGCGCCTTGCCATTTTTGATATAAGTTACGGTTCTACGAGCACACACATCCCGGCGGGGGTACTAAACTACACTCTCTTTAGCGTCTATTATGTCTAAACTGTCAAAAACACCCATAGTTCACATAAACACAGTTGGTTTTTGTCTCAATCGAATGTGAACATCTGGGAAAGAAATCGCATGTGTATCAATATACTGATCTGTGCATTACTGTAGTTCTACGGTGTGTGTGTTTGTGCTGTGTGTTTATATATATTGTGTATGTGTGTGTGTTTACGGTGTGTGTTTGTCTAGTACAACAGCCTGCAGGGACGTGCACAGACATTTTGAGGGGCAGGGGCTCAAGTGGAAAAAAGGGCACCGATATTGACAAAAAACATATCTCGATATTTTCTGGGATTTTATCGATAACAATAATTAGATGATATTTTGCTGAATGTGTTATTGTGCTGATATCTTAAGGACAACCATAGACAGCTGACTCCTAGAATTTGTTATATTCCTCATATTCTGTGTGGTGATCAGTTCACAGCAGTGATAGAAATTAATATTTTCCAATAAGTTTAAATAGATTTTTACCTTTTATGGGCAGATTTACCTTTATAAAGCCAATTTAAAAAAAAAATAAATAAATGTGCATTATCTTTTCAGTCAAATTCTTAGCCAGTAGGTGGCAGCAAGTCACTGTTAATAAGTGAGTCATTGCGATTGAACCGAATAATTTAAACGGTTGATTCATTCAGGAACAAAACGGCATTATGTTGCTCAGAGACGCAAATTGGAATTATATTTATTGGTGAAAAAGAGCAAAAACAGTCAATATTATGTCTAAAATGTAAGTGTCTTAATGTTAAATTCTTGTTTATTGAACTGCTGTATAAACTCAATATAACACTTGTAATCATGTTGCTTTTTGGTGGAAAAAACGTCAGTCTTTGTGTGATACTGATCAACTATATGAAATTATATAAATATATACATTTCTGCCCCATATCTTGAATTTTGTGATCATTCTAAATGCATTTTAATAAACTGAATCATGCAGTGAAAGAATGCGCACTGGTCTAACCCATAACTCTCTCATGAGTCATGGATGTTAGCAAGACAAATTAGCTAACTATAATTGCCTTTTGTTTTTTGGATAATTAGCTGTAAATTCGAGGCACAGATAGCTTACTGTGTTGTTCATCACCACTCACCTCCACACCAAGACGATCACAACTGGAAAGGGAGGGAGGGCTTCACTTCTGTGGCTCTCTGCCTGTCAGTGATGTGCAGCTGATCAATGTGTGCAACACTGCTGTGCTGTGGAGAAGCGAGTCTTAACATTTCCTGACCTGACCTGACCTGATATTTTGATTTTTTTATTTGTTTGACAGGGAAAGCTGTGCGCAAACAGAAACACACGTGCACATATATACATATATTTATTTATTTAAAAAAATAAATAAATAAAAAAAACTCTCCCCAGAAAAAAGGGCACTTTCTCTCAAGGAAGAAAAAGGGCAGGTGCTCAAGCCCCCTTTAATGTCTGTGTGTGCACGTGCCTGACAGCCTGATATGACAATCAGTATAATCTATATTATTCATACTATGAATAATATTCCGTTTTATTTTTTACATTTGATTGTTCCATACTTGAATGCTGCTTTTAAGGATACCTACTGTACCTGAAAAATTTAAAGCAGTTTAATATATTTTCTTTTATTTATTTTATTTTTCCACACTGTGCTATAAAATATAAACATGATTACATAAACAAGGAAAACAGTTCAAAATAAATGTTTTTTTTTTGTTTGTTTTTTTACCAAGGTGTACAAAACTTATATTTTTGTGCAAAAGATAAACTTAGAGAAATATTCCATGTTCAAAGGTATAAGCACATTCAACAGTAGGCTATTTGTAGCAATATTGTTTTACAAAATAATAATACTAACAAAACAAAAACAACAATTATCAATCTCTTGGTAAGTGAGGCACATTGTAAGTAAAATAGAAACAAATTTTGGAATCCATATAGGGTCACCATCATACACTGAACTGGACTAGATCCAAAAAGCAACAGTCTGAACACAAAGTCTGAGACACCATTACTGCTTAAGTGGACCAAAAAAGGATCTGAGTCCTCTTTCAGGAACAGGGACAGTGTGAACACAAAGAAAACTGGGTCCTTTTTCACTTGGTCCACCTCTTGGTCCACTTAAAGGGGTCTGGGTTCGGTTCTTTTAAAGAGGACTCAAGTGTGAAAACACCCTAAAAGTGAACTGGAACGCAGCCTTACTCTTTTAGCACTTGTTAAGTAAGTACTTATTGAAATTAAGTACCTACTCATTGAGTATGCCGTTTCGGATGCAGCCTAAGACTAAGGCCCAATCCCAATTCTATTTTATACCCCTTCCCCTGTGGCACTATCGTGCAGTCTATAATGATATGACGTTAGCAAATATTAGCGATTTTTTGCAAACATTTCTTTGAGTAACATGACCGTAAATATGAACTCACGATTGAATGTAACATAAAACAAATTATTACTTTTCGTTAAAATCTTTATTAATGCCAAAAATGCTTACATTTATGTGTCTTTTTGCTCGCTCGGGCAGCCATGTTGCCCCTGAAGCCGGTTTACGCTGAGATAATTCATACCCCTTCGTTTGAAGTGTGGTCCCGAAAAATCTTCATTTGAAGGGCTGTCTGGCCCTTCCCCTTACCCCTACCTCTCCAACCAAAAGAGAATTGAGACACCCCTACCCCTTCACGTGAACGTGCGAAACGGAGGGGAAGGGCTAAGGGGTACAATTGGGATTGGGCCTAAATCCACTTCACAGCGGCTGCCATTTCAGAAATCTGGTCACTTTACTGCGTGGTCGCCAAGCAAATACACACAACCTGATTCACATTTAAACTGTTTACTTTAATTGTAACGAACTGATTACTTTGGCATTATAATGCAGTTCACAACATAAGTGTAAACAATAAATGCTGATAAAGACTGCAAAGGAAACTGGTTACTGTTTGATCCATGATCAAAAACATGCCTCTTACTGAAATATGATTAACTTCAATCAAATTTTGTAGCTTTACATAAAGCATAGGAAGAAACTACATACTGTACATTATAATAGCATAATATTGTAATATTAAAAAATACATATTTTCCCTAACTGTAACCAAATACAATTCGATAAAAAATGATAAAAGAGGATATGTAAATCAACTGGCATTTCTATTAAAACTTTTTTTTGCCATTTATTCCAAAGTAAACATATTTACATAAATGATATGCCAACAAAAATGATGACGGCATAATCACGTAAAGGCAGATTGCTGATAAAAGTTTAGTATAGATATTTTGATGATATTTTAGGATCACACCTCGTATATATTTTGTGTGTGTGTCTATAAAGGCACATGTGCCATATTTACAAGTGACACAATCATACTTAATATAACTCCCTAATTACAGTAATTTGTAGCAGCAGCTATTGTTTAACCAGCATTCTTAATCAACTCTACTGCCATCTCTGATCTGCGGTCCTCATCACTGTATGCTGAAATATCTGGCTGGAATGTGTGTCTCTATATTTAACCCTTTGCAGTAGTTTAGGCGCCGGTTTCAGATCACAGAGTGAGCATGCTTATGCTTGGAAACTATCCAAGACATGTTTTGGATAAACATAGAATTTGCACCCCTTTAGTGAATGGCTAAGGTGAAAGTATGGAGGTATTTTTTGGGCAAAACAACTGAGCGCTTGTGACAATGGAATTTGTAGTTGTAGAGAATAGTCACACATGTGTATCAGTAAATTTGAAGTCACAGACAAAAGTTGCAAACTTGTAGATTTTTTTTCTCTCCTATAAGCACAACACAACAGTTACACCTTTTCGAATCCTTCAATGCAGGGGCACAAATCCTACTCTATGAATCACAGATTAAGAAACTCATGTGCTCACATTTTGCTACTATTGCTGCAGTAAATATGGTGCAAAACACATTCACACACCTGCATCAAAAATGTGAAGACACAGAGGAATTTTGTACATCTGCAAATCAGTACGTGAATTCTTGCCATGAGAGTTGGTTATATATATATAGAGAGAGAGAGAGAGAGAGAGAGAGACTTTTAATCAGAGTATAGCATCAAGTCAATTAAACTCCTGGGATATTGATCTGGTCAATTAAGTATCAGTTTCAGCTGCTTTGTTGTTAATGAAATTAACAACGGGTGCACTAGATGGGCAACAACGAGATGGCCCCCAAAACAGAAATGGTTTTACAGGTGGAGGTCACTGACATTTTCTTTCCCTACTCATCTTTTCTGACTGTTTTTCACTAGTTTTGCATTTGGCTAGGGTCAGTGTCACTACTGGTAGCATGAGGCGATACCTGGACCCTACAGAGGTTGCACAGGCAGTCCAACTCCTCCAGGATGGCACATCACTACGTGCCATTGCCACAAGGTTTGCTGTGACTCCCAGCACAGTCTCAAGAGCATGGAGGAGATTCCAGTGGCCTGTAGCATGAAGCCAGTTTCAGTTTTTACCCAGGTAAGTTCGCGTTTAGTTTGAGCAAACTCTGAGTTATCATGCTCTAGAAAATGGGTTAGTTCTGAGCGGGGTTTGTCACCATGGTAACTTACACTACACAGCTACCCTGCTCTGGAGAAGGGTTTATTCTGGTTTAGAGATCGCAAACTCAAACTGGACCAATCAGCTGTGAGCAAAGTGACATCTGATGCAATGAAGCCACTCCCCCATATCTAGCTCAAAATTAAAGCAGTTAGAATTTTAGAAACAAAATTGCCCGAATTGTTTACAATTCATATAATATATTCATATAATTATTTTATGAAGTGGCTATTCATTTTAAGCTTTACATTTACATTAAATTAAATATAGATACATACAGATGTAGCATCTGCTTAGGATCATTGATGATCGTTTACGCTTTATGTCTTAGAGGCCCTTTTAGCCTTTTGACATTTGCTTATAAATTTCAGACATGGCCCCACATTCTACATTTATATAGGTGCTAAATTGCCAATGGTACCCCCACTATCAAGGAGATGCTAAACAGTTCACCGCTCTCGTCTTCCCATATGACTTCAAACACATTCCAATGTCCTGGGAGACAGTCATCCTCAGTACCTGGCACCAAATTTTTGATGGCCAGCGAACTACCCCCATGCTCACAATACACATAACACACACATAAAGACGTTTTCTTTATTTAGACTACAATTAATCAGTTACAAATGTATCTGGTATATGCATGTGTTGTTTGTATGTTTCCCTATTATATTAGCCTAGTTACCACTCGTTATTTGTATTAGTTAAGCTCTAAATGCTTATATTCAGGTGTATGAATGTATCTCTGGTTTAATATCTTCTAGATGTTTCTTTCTTGGTATCAAAATGATCTGCTCTTTATTCCTCAAACAATGATGTACACTATGTGATTGTGAAATGCATCATACTATTTGTACTTTATTTTGAGTCAAACTGCGCCAGTCCTCCAGAAAAGCCATAAACGTGCAAATGGGACATAAATGGAGACAAAGAAAACCCTTCCCGCTCAAAGAATTCACGCCTGGTATTGGCCATTCCACACAAAAGCTGGGTGTGACTAGGAACTATTAAAAGTCATTAACTCAAAAACCCTCATGGCTCAAAACCCTTCTTCTTGAGACGGACACTCTCCTCTTGAGTTTGTTTTTCCAGCGTTTTTTTTTGTTATCTTCAAGTAACTTTGTCGATTCGCTGTGGACTTTCCTATCTTCAGAAGAACCAGAGGAAAACCTCCAGCTCACCCCTAAAATAACTCATCAAGAACCTCTGTTGTCTAAAGCATCAGGACTGTTGTTCAGCAACAAAGCCAATGCAAGTAACTGTTTACAACTATTTAGATGCGCGTTTAAGTTTGAGCCCCTTTTTAAAGTGATTTTTGATTCTTTGATGATTCTCATTAGGTTGTGGATAATTGATGTGAAATACTGCCTTTTTTTTGTTCTTCTCTCTCTCTTTCCTAACTTTCCTTCATTCTGTATATATATACATATATGTGTGTGTGTGTGTTTTGCTTAGTTTAGTTATATGTTAGCTGTAGTTTCATTTATTAAATCCCTTATATCCACAATTGATTGTCTCTGTGTGCTGCTCACAATTCGGAGTCACTGAATGTTGATCCTTGCTACATGCTAAATTACTGCTAGTTATGCATAAAGTAGGAAAGCTATTCTTCCTTGGCCAGGGAAATAATATTTCCTAGAATTGATAAATGATTATACTGTCTGCTCGGTGGACGGACAGATCAAATAATTGTAATATTGATTCTGCCACAGTTAATTCTAAGATCTAATCTAAATATTTATTATTAATTATAACCAGTTATAATTAATTATAAATATTTCCCTTTTGAGCTTATCTGCTACACAGATAAGTTTTAATATATACAAATTGTAAAATGACTAAACTTTTATGTCTTCCTTTTGAGCTACGTGTGAAACTATATAAATAATTAAATTCAGTTGATTCCTTTGCATAGTCATATATTTTCTTTCTGCTGCCTTCTCAAACTTTTGTTGCAGCAGAAGTGTTTATTCCTGCCTTGTAAGTGCATTTAAATTGATTTTTAATAACGACATCTCTTAATTTTCAGCAGAAAAGTGAATTGCAATGACTCTTGCGAGAAGTGAATCCAACTGACGCTTTGCTGATGCTCTCCATGTTCCGTGTGATTGGCTGTTTTCTGCACGTCACACTTTCAGGTGCACGTGCTCCAGAGTTAATCACAAACTCTGATTCAAACTCTGAGTTGACAGAGAACGTTTATATCGAGCTTTGTGACAATACAAATTCAATTAGTTTTGTCATAGTATAAGCTCCATAGCTTTGTGAGCCCAGTGAACCTGATCTAAACCAGGTTGGATTTGTTTGGTTTTGTCAACTCTAAACCTACTCTGAAACTCTGAGTTTGTTCATCTCGCTTTGTGCTACAGGCCACAGGAGACAGGCAGTTACTCTAGGAGAGATGGACAGGGCCGTAGAAGGTCCTTAACCCATCAGCAGAACCGGTATCTGCTCCTCTGTGCAAGGAGGAACAGGATGAGCACTGCCAGAGCCCTACAAAATGACCTCCAGCAGGCCACAGGTGTGAATGTCTCTGACCAAACAATCAGAAACAGACTTCATGAGGGTGGCCTGAGGGCCCAACGTCCTCTAGTGGGCCCTGTGCTCACTGCCCGGCACCGTGGAGCTCGAATGGCATTTGCCATTGAACACCAGAATTGGCAGGTCTGCCACTGGTGCCCTGTGCTTTTCACAGATGAGTGCAGGTTCACCTTGAGCACATGTTACAGACGTGAAAAGGTCTGGAGAAGCCGTGGAGAACATTATGCTGCCTGTAACATCGTTCAGCATGACCGGTTTGGTGGTGGGTCAGTGATGTCTGGGGAGGCATATCCATGGAGGGACACACAGACCTCTACAGGCTAGACAATGGCACCCTGACTGCCATTAGGCATCGGGATGAAATCCTTGGACCCATTGTCAGACCCTATGCTGGTGCAGTGGGTCCTGGGTTCCTCCTGGTGCACAACAAAGCCCGGCCTCATTTGGCGAGAGTATGCAGGCAGTTCCTGGAGGATGAAGGAATTGTTCCCATTGTATGGCCCCCACGCTCTCCTGACCTAAATCCAATAGAACACCTCTGGGACTTTATGTTTCGGTCCATCCGACGCCACCAGGTTGCACCTCAGACTGTCCAAGAGCTCAGTGATGCCCTGGATGTCTCAGTGGTGCCCTGCTGCTACGAGTCTCAAATGCTGTTTTTCACTTGCAAATGACAAGTTTCGCGCACTTTCCCTTTTTCACAACATATGTATGTCAAATATGGAGCAAAAGTGATTTGTGCATCTGTAGAGGCAACAGCGGGCACTCTTCATAGATCAGAGAATTTTGGCCAATCAGAAAAGCTAGTTGGAAAAAAAGCACCTAGCACCTTCTGGAGCTGACAGCGGAAAATACCAATAAAGGTACATTTTCTGTCTTTCTTTTTCTGAAATCACTCACCGTTATACTGTACATCTGTTTATAGTTTAAATATTAAATGAGTTTAGCTCCAACCCTGATAAAACTCACTTATTTGTAGCCTTTTAGTAATCCTAAATAGTTTGTTGAGGTGTGTTTGATTAGGGTTGAAGCTCAACTCTGCAGGGCAGTGGCCCTCCAGTACCAAGTTAGACTATCCCTGCTTCAACTCACCAAGGGGCTTTATAAATGATTAATTAATCCATTAATTAAATTGATTAATATGAGAATGTCATTTAATACGAGACAATTAAATATATTTTTTAACATATTTAAAGGGGTCATATGATGCGATTAAAATTTTTCCTTTCTCTTTGGAGTCTTACAAGCTCTTGGTGCATAAAGAAGATCTGTAAAGTTGCAAAGACTAAAGTCTCAAATCCAAAGAGATATTCTTTATAAAAGTTAAGACTTGTCCACGCCCTCCTAAAATGCCTCGTTTAAACACGCCCCCACATGTCTACGTCACTGTGTGGGAAGATTTGCATAACACCGCCCAAATGTTCATGCAAAGAAAGAAGGCATAACTTTTATTCTCACTGTAGTATTGTTGTTGCCGCCGGCGCCATGTTGTGGAGATGCTGTGTGTTTCATTGTGAAAGCGAAACTAGCCTACTTTGTTTGGCCTTCCAAAAGAGGACGATATCCGAAGCGGAGTCCAGCCCGGGGTCGTCACATGTGGTTGCCGCAAGCCCGCCGGGCGCGCCGTTCTCAAGCACGCTGGCCGCCGCTCACTCAAGCCCGCCGTGTGTGACGCTGTGTGATGAATTTTATGGAGGACTGTTTCCTGAACCTGCAGAGTAGCCTACAATAGG
>NW_015546026.1:133980-155370 GCF_001515605.1 Sinocyclocheilus anshuiensis | reverse complement strand
CTTTGTAAAAATCGACGTGTTTCAGAAAGGCGGGGCATAGAGGAGAAACAATAATGTACATTATGTGGAAAATAACGTGATGTTTTTACCTTAAACCGCACAAACACATTGCATTACACCAAATACACAACATAATGTTCTTTTTAGCAACGTCAAAATATATTAAAAGGGTTTTACAACATCTTGCCAAAGGACTGCAGTTGAAAATTATCCAACTGGCTAACACTGGCACATTTACAGAAATATTGATTAATGTGTGTTGTCCTTATAAATAAATAATTAACAAATGTACAGTATAATGGTGAGTGATTTCAGAAAAAGAAAGCAAATGTACCTTTATGGGTATTTGCTGCTGTCAGCTTTGGAAATTTGTATTATTATTATTTCATTTTTTTCCCCCTGCTCATTCGGGTGACAACTGATAGGCACATACGTTACATTGTAAAGAGAATGCTGTAAATCTTACAGTAGCTGGATGTATTATTACTGTATTTTCATTTACAGTATTATTACTGTATTTTCAGTATTAGTACTGTTCAGTTTATTTTCATTTGTTTACCTGTATATAACAATCCTATTGCAATACAACACTGTAAACCATACAGTATATATTTACAACCCCATAAAAATCACAATAACTAATTAGCATTTGTCCTGATAATATTCCTTTTAATTGTTGAACATTTTCTTTTTAAAAATACAAATGATAAATCTTGACCTCTAGCAGGCACTAGCTGACATAAGGGTATCACCACAGTCCCCTATGGACTTTGTATCTGTAACATGGCAAAACAGGCTTTACAGAAATATAATACAGTAATCCGCATCCGTGTTGTTGTGTTAAATTTCAGTGATTTGTGCAAAGTTGCCAACACCCTGAGGGTATTCAGGCTGATGCTTTTTCTTTGCACCCTCTTTCCAGAATTCCATCTGATCTGTGACTTTGAATGCATTTGGTGCCACTAGGGTTGATTCTTGGAATGAACCAGCAAGCAAAAGTAAACAAAAAGAAAAAAAATCAAACAAGTGTTTACAGAATTGGCCCAACTGCCTGACTTTGTCCTGTATGTGCTTTGAGATCAATAAAAACATTAGGGGTGTGCCAGTACGAGTATCGGTACCGAACGGTTCACGGGGCAAATTCCGAATTGTGCTGCGTTGTCACGGGAACATGCCAGCTGAAGATAATGAGGAAACTACGTCGCTCCCTTTGCCAAGTGCTAAATGACTACATAATGGCACGCATATGTAGTCGTTTGGAATGCACTTGGCAAAGGGAGCGACATAATTTCCTCATTATATTCAGCTGGCATGTTCCTGTGATAATGCAGCACGGTGTCCGTCAGCAGATGTCACTGTTTTACTGTCATAGCAAATAAACATACATTCTATATTTTAAAAGGTTTTTAAAATATGCTATATAATATATAAAAACTAATATATATAAAACTTTTTAAAATATAAAATGTATATTTTTCTTATGCTGGTGTCCATCAGCGAATCTGCTGACGGACACCGTGCTGCGTTGTCACGGGAACATGCCAGCTGAAGATAATGAGGAAACTACGTCGCTCCCTTTGCCAAGTGCTAAATGACTACATAATGGCACGCATGTGCCCTGTTCACTCCAAAGTCCCCACTCCAAGGGGATAGGGATGATCACTTCCATTTGGAATTTGCCCGTGAACTGTTTGGTACCGATACTCGTACCGGCACACCCCTAAAAAAACATTATATAATATCTGAATGCTCCTACAAGGAAGGTGCATAATTAGTTGATAATCTATTACAAATCATTAAAGCTCCATTCTTTATAATGGATTCCTGTAGATCAGGGGTGCCCAACCCTGCTCCCGGCGATCGACTGTCCTGCAAAGTTCAGCTCCAACCCTAATCAAACACACCTGAAGCAACTAATTAGGGTCTTCAGGATCACTTAAAAATTAAAGGCAGGTGTCTTTGATTAGAGTTGGAGCTAAACTTTGCAGGACAGTCGATCGCCAGGAGCAGGGCTGGGCACCCCTGCTGTAGATTAAACAGTAGAGACAACGTAGGTAATGTAATTCACAGAGGTTTATTTATGCAGGTTGCAGAGGACGGGTAAGTAACCAGGTAATCAGTAGAACGAAGATCATAGAATAAACTTAGCTTGATATCAACAGTCTTCGTCTCTTTGGCAGAAACGGACGACAGTCAGTCAGTAGCACTGAGACAAAGACGAAGAACACAGAAGACGAATGACGGTAGGATAATCCAGGTAATGAGTCTGGTAAGTTGAGCAGTAGGGATCAACGAGACCGGACAACAGTGAAGGGAAATGGTGTGAACAATGGTGTAGCCCCTGTGACAGTACCCCTCCGCCACGGGCAGCTCCTGAAGACTGCAAAGGACCTCTGAGAGCTGGACGGTTCGGATGATTGGTGTGGAAGTCCGTCAACAAGGAAGGATCTAAGATGTCATCCCGATCCACAATCTTTCTTCAGGGCCATATCCTTCCCATTCCACCGAGTACTCAAGAAGGCAGAACCGTCGCTCGGAGTCCAGGATGGTTTCCATGCAGTAGATGTTCTCCTCTTCAATGATCTCTGGTGGAGAAGGAGGTACCTTTTCTACACAGGGAGCAAAAAAGGGAGCAGAGGATTAGAAAAAGGGAGCAGAGGATTAGTGAATGATTTGAGGAATGATAAATGAAAGGGGGTGAGATGCGATACTCAGCGGGTAAGGCGGTAGGTTACCTGTTGATGGTGAATAGACCTATGTAGCAGGGACTCTGCTTTCGACAGGGCAGACGAAGACGGATGTCCCTGGTTGAGAGCCAGACCTTTTGACCCGGATGGTAATTGGGAGTATCAGATCTTTGTGCATTGTTTCTCCGTAATGCTCACTGGAGATTAGGGCTGCACGATAAATCGCATGCGATATTTAATGCGCATCTTGTCAGAAAGCCGGTTCATAGGATGCGCGTTAAATATCACATGCGATTTATCGTGCAGCCCTACTGGAGATGGATGTGAGCTGAGTCCAAGACCCACTCGCTCTCTTGAAACCAGTAGTTGACTGCAGGGATGTCAGATGGTTCCCCTGACCAGGGAAACGGGAGGTTGGTAGACGAGTATGCACTTAAAGGGTATTAATCCGGTGGTGCTGGCAGCAGTAAGACCGCAGGTATCTCCTGATCTCCTGGATCTTGCGTTCAGTCTGACCGTTGGTCTGTGGGTGATCTGCGCCATCTAATTTCTTCAAGATGGTGCCGCCGCATTCGGACGCCGTCCAGGTTGCTCCACTTAGATTGTGCTGTTATTTACTTTTTTTGCTTACTTTTGCTTTCCCTTTTTGCACACATGTCATCTGCACTGATCACCTGACCAGGGAAACGGGAGGTTGGTAGACGAGTATGCACTTAAAGGGTGTTAATCCGGTGGTGCTGGCAGCAGTAAGACCGCAGGTATCTCCTGATCTCCTGGATCTTGCGTTCAGTCTGACCGTTGGTCTGTGGGTGATCTGCGCCATCTAATTTCTTCAAGATGGTGCCGCCGCATTCGGACGCCGTCCAGGTTGCTCCACTTAGATTGTGCTGTTATTTACTTTTTTTACTTACTTTTGCTTTCCCTTTTTGCACACGTCATCTGCACTGATCACTTATGACAAAAGAACACTTTTTAACATTGGAAACTGCTACACTGACCTGCTTCGCAACACTTTATCCTTTAACTCAGTCTGGCCATCTGAGATACTTTGTAACGCGGAGCTGAACAATGGCCACTCGAATAATTCTCTGAATTATTGGATGGAGGACTGGTGGATCACCCTGCTGCTGGGACAGTACAGCTCCAACCCCGGCCTTAGAGGCGTCTACATCAATGATGAAAGGCAGTTCTGGATCAGGATGGACTAGGGTTGGAGCAGAGCAAAATGCTTCTTTGAGCTGTTGAAAGGCTTTTGTGGCTAGGGGGTTCCAAGAGAGAGACCTGGGCCTGTTCTTTAGAAGAGAAGTAAGTGGGGAACTGATGGAGCTGTAGTTGGAGATGAACTGTTGATAAAAGTTGGCAAAACCCAGGAAACGTTGTAGATCTTTAATGGTGGTAGGTTGTGGCCAATTGCGGATGGCATCCACCTTCCTCTGGTCCATTTGCATGCCATTCTTGGTGATGATATATCTGAGAAAGTGGTCTCGGATATAGATGGTGTCATGGATATAGGTGTTATTCTCTCAGTTTTTGGAGGACCTGCTTCACGTGTTGGCGATGTTCGGCAAAGTTCTGGGAGTAGATGAGTATGTCATCGATGTAGATGATTATGAAGTGATGGAGAAACTCCCTGAACACCTCATTCATGAAGGCTTGGAATACGGAGGGTGAGTTGGACAATCCATATGGCATGACGAGGTATTCATTGTGTCCAGCAGGTGTTATGAAGGTAGTTCTCCATTCATCACCCTCACGTATCCGAACGAGGTTGTAGACACTCCTCAGGTCCAACTTGGTGAAAATATGAGCTCCCCTCAACTGCTCCAGGGAGGATGGGACCTATAAATAAGTATTATAAAAAATAAACCTATAAAACCTATAAGACCTATAAAAAAGTTGATAAATAAATAAACCTTTACTTTAGTGCCTCCTTGATGTATTCCTCCATGGCCTTCTGTTCCAGGATGGACAAAGGATACATTTTGCCTTTAGGTAGTGTAGCCCCAGGCAGTAGGTCAATCACGCAGTCCCATGGCTGATGAGGTGGTAATTCCGTTGTCAACTGCTTACTAAACACAACTAATACTCACTCCACTGAGTTATTTCCCCGTTATTCCAGTTTACTTCTGGAGAGTGTGAAGAGGTTTATTCATGCAGGTGGCAGAGGACGGGTGAGTAACCAGGTAATCAGTAGAAAGACGATTGTAGAATAAACATAGCTTGATATCAACAGTCTTTGTCTCTTTAGCATAAACAGAAGAATGGCAGTCAGTAGCACTGAGGTGAAGACGGAGAACAGAGAAGACGAATGACGGTAGGGTAATCCAGGTAATGAGTCAGGTAAGTTGAGACCGGACAACAGTGAAGGGAAACGTGACTGCTTATATGCATTGTTCTGATGAGCTGGTGCAGGTGCAGACAATTAGTATTCTGGAGATGCTGAATGAAAAGAAAAAAAAACTACTTGAAAATACTGTTTGGATAACTCAATAAAATGTGTACCTTATGCAGCGCAAGTTGCTTTGGATAAAAGCATCTGGCAAATGTATGAATGTATATGTAATGTAAAATCAAATGTATTTTGGCCTACCTAATTCTGCATCTCAATAAAATGGACAGCTGGCCATATGATGATTCCGCCCCTCATAGTCAGCATCTGTGTTTTTGCTTGGAGAAATCTCATGTAACAGATAGATTCACAACAGCCTTTTAAGCCACTTTGGAACAATTTGTCCCAGGAACTTTTTTCCCCCAGACCTGTTGCTGTCTGCGTTTCCATCGCGGTCTAAAGTACCGTGAAGAATAAGCAAATAGTTTGGTGACGTAGGTACCAAGTACGCAAATTTCGGACTTGCATTCTCAGTAGTTCGGACTTTGCGAGTTCGACTCGGGAGTGTGAAAGTGAACTCCCGCGGACGGGACGACGCAAGTCCGGTAATTCTGCAAACAGCAGCGTACTTGATAACGTCAGTCAGCTCGCCACGAGGGTCTGCCACTTTACTTTCGTTTTGTGTTTGTTTATTTTATTAAAGTTTTAAATGTTCGCCGGTTCCCGCCACCTTCTTCCCGTGACTACGAACTTTGTTACAAAAATATACATGAGACTTTGCCCTCAGCCAAAACTCTTTGCTCTGAAACAAATAATAGATTCATGAGACCAAAGATTACCTGTTAGATTTACCCAAAATGAATTATATCTTATGTTTAACCACTACAGAGACATCAGAGCCAGCGGCAAATGTCAGAAGGACTAGCTGAGTTGAGGCTGCTCTCGTCTGGAAACATGAGCACTGAGCGCTCGGTGATCGCGTGGAGCTCACGTCTACGAAATCGGTGAAACACATTTTTAAATAGGCGCTGTCTTTATAAATAAACCGCATTGAGCACTGAGCGCTCGGTGATCGCGTGGAGCTCACGTCTACGAAATCGGTGAAACATTTTTAAATAGGCGCTGTCTTTATAAATAAACCGCATATTTGAGTTTTAAACAACTACATTCTCACCCGAAATACTTTTAAAACTACATTTCATGACACAATAACTGTAATATTTAGATCCTGGTTCCTGCGGTGGAAACACACAGAGTCCTGGGTAAAGTTCCTGCAGTGGAAACGGGGCTTTATTGTTATTATAGTTTATGGTCAGAAAAAACTACAATACAATAACAGAACTTACAGTTTAGAATAAAATAATATTTGTTAGCCAAACTTCCTATATTAATATATTGCTAGTCCATTCCTCCTCCTTCATAAAACATCATCCCATTCTGTAGGTTAGTGGAGAGCAGCAGCCTGTGGCTAATTCGGCTAATATAGTAGTTGATGGTAGCTTATTCTCCTGTTGTTACCACCTCTACGATGGCAATCACATCAAAAGACTCCAATACGCCTCTGTTGCAGATGACATTACCAATAGACTACAGACCTAAAAAAACAAAAAACAAAAAGACATACACTAAAACTAGAACTTTTGATATGGGTCCAAAACCAAGTAAAACACGTTTATGCTCCTGAAATACTTTTAAAACTACATTTCATGACACAATAACTGTAATATTTAGATCCTGGTTCCTGCGGTGGAAACACACAGAGTCCTGGGTAAAGTTCCTGCAGTGGAAACGGGGCTTTATTGTTATTATAGTTTATGGTCAGAAAAAACTACAATACAATAACAGAACTTACAGTTTAGAATAAAATAATATTTGTTAGCCAAACTTCCTATATTAATATATTGCTAGTCCATTCCTCCTCCTTCATAAAACATCATCCCATTCTGTAGGTTAGTGGAGAGCAGCAGCCTGTGGCTAATTCGGCTAATATAGTAGTTGATGGTAGCTTATTCTCCTGTTGTTACCACCTCTACGATGGCAATCACATCAAAAGACTCCAATACACCTCTGTTGCAGATGACATTACCAATAGACTACAGACCTAAAAAAACAAAAAGACATACACTAAAACTCTGCGGACCCGGATATGGGTCCAAAACCAAGTAAAACACGTTTATGCTTCATTTGCAACGCCTTCCTTACATGGTATCAGCCCATATATGGTATCATTTGAAAGCTTAGTGTCTATAACTTTTGGTTTTATGATACATAAAGCAGTAAAATGAAGCTTAGAAATGTATTCGTCCCACACACACGAATTTCCCCCTAATGATTGCGAATAATTTTTAAGAAGAATGTGTATTTTTTTATATTTGTTTTACAAAACAGCCAAGTCATATATCACAATCAAGCTCGCAGTCTCAGGAATTTGACTATGTAGTTTATTTAATTGTGTAACAATCACAGATCGAACGATCTTCAATAGACACCTCTGAGGAAACATTCAGATGCGTCACATTCCTACTCGCACTATTGCTTCAGTCAGCCGCAAACAGCCAACAACTCTATATTATCTTGTAGATTAGGATCTTTTCTTTCAAACGAGACCATTTTCACGTTTCTTTGGTTAGAAATCCACTATTTTGTCGCAGAACCGCAATAGAAGCGCACCAGAGAGAAAAAGACGCTCTTTTGGCAAACACGCGCTCTCCAAATCATAGCAGCTCCGGCCAGCGGCTCTTATGTTCTACAACTCTGGGCTGCAACAGGTCAGATTACATGCCACTCAAGCGAGCCGGCCACTCAGAGCCGTGAAATTTTAAACCTCTGGGTCAATAGACAGACGGGAGAGAGAGGATCTGGGTCAGCGCTGGAGCTGTTTTGTGCTCGGGATTTGTAGTTTTTTGGACTGATTTGAAGGCGAGAATGGCACGCTGAATGGCTAACGCATCGGCGGCACGGATAAAAGCGATCTTAGGAAAGTAAAAATAAAAGCTAAAGATGAAGAGAACGCTCAGCGGTGCCGTGGAGAGGAAAGGACGCGCGTCTGGTGAGCGCATATGAGCACTTTTGCTCTGTTTTTGATAGAATCTTTATTTTGAAACGTAAAAGCACACCTAACAATCTGGTAAACTATGTATTGACAGTAAAGTACAGTAGAGGATGCGTTTCAGTAAATATACATGGATATTATTACAGTGCTGTGTTAATAAACAGCAATTTCTTTGTTTCACATTCTGAAGACCAGATAGCAGCCGCGAGCCCGCTGCAGCAGCAGTTAGCAGCACAGCTAGCGGTGCAGCTCGCGTCTCATCTCCAGGAGGCAGGCAGGATGCTGATGCAGAGGTGATGCAGGTGACAGAGGACTTAAATTATGCACATAAATGGAATGATATAAAGCTGGAGGATGTGGATTCTGTTTTAGATTGTAATAAACCACAAGGATTTTACAATTTATAGAGGCTCGTGTCTCCTGAAAAAAAACCCCGATTGTATAAAATACAAATTTTGATATTTGGTACAATTTGCTTATGCCATTTTGTATATTACTACTTAGACAAACATAAAAATGAAACATAATTCAGTCAATAATCAAGAAAAGTGCTATGGCACATAGTAAAATAGGATTCTGGTTGGTAATGTGCTTTATAAAACCTGTTTTTGCAAAGGAAACTCACAAGGACACTTTTAGATGCAAAAAAGGGACAATTTTACTCCCTTCGGTTATAATTCAATAACTCCTGTTTAGAAGCTGTTATTTGAACGATTCTTTTTTTCTGGTACATCTTGGCACCCTAGTGGAATCAAACAATAAAAGTTGCAGAGAGCTGGAGCAAATAGAACCCGAATAACAGACTTTCAAAAAAAAAATTCTGAATCAAAAAGTGCCTATATTTTTTATTGTTTATTGTAATATTTAAAACATATATAATGTTATTTATGAAGAATTACAATCATATTTTTTGATTAAAATGACACCATTTTCATTTTATTTTCTCCATTGTATGTGTGTAGGGTAAACATTTGAAATTGGGTATGTCAAATTTAGGCGAAAATACACAAAAACGCCCCAGATCTTAATGGGTTTTAACAGCGGTCTTTCTTAACTCAGTTTTCCTCAGTGTTTTCATGTTAGCTCAGTGTTATGTAATGTCTATCTGACCTACCTTGCAATAAAGAGGCTGCTTAGAATTGTGCTTCTCTGTTTAACTAGTTTACTTCGGCTAACTGACGTAATACACCCCTGATGT
Organism: Sinocyclocheilus anshuiensis; assembly: GCF_001515605.1. NCBI lineage: Eukaryota > Metazoa > Chordata > Actinopteri > Cypriniformes > Cyprinidae > Sinocyclocheilus > Sinocyclocheilus anshuiensis. The sequence continues at coordinate 146,104 of NW_015546026.1, read as the reverse complement.
TGCAGAATATATGATCCACAAACTTGAACATAAAACAACAGGAGAACTACAAATAATAACAAAAATCAGATACAGTGTAGCTCTTCTGATTGGCCAAAACTCTCTGATCTCTGAAGAGTGCCTCCCATTGCCTCTACAGATCCACAAATCACTCCATATTTTTGTACCATATTTCACATAGATATGTGGTGCAAAAGGGAGAGTGCTCGAAACCTGTCATTTGCAAGTGAAAAACAGCGCTCGAGACTCGTAGCAGCAGATTCACACTGTTGTCGTTATGTACTTGTGTTTGTGCTAGAAAATGCATCCAAGAAAAAGAAAACAAGCGTACAACTCTCATTGCAAGAATTCACATACTAATTTGTGGATGTGCAAAATTCATCCGTGACTTCACATTTTTGATGCAGGTGCGTTTTGCACCATACTTATTGCAGCAATAAGAAGGTGTACTGTTGTGTTGTGTTTGTGGGAGAAAAAAAAAAGTTTGCAGATTTTGTCTGTGACTTCAAATTTACTTATACACATGTGTGACTATTATCTACAACTACAAATTCCACTGTCACAGGCGCTCAGTTGTTTTGCCCCAAAAATACCTGACAACTTTTAATGCAACATTAGCATAGCATCGTAAGGCATGTACAGATGCCTTACGATGCTCTACTGTGTTGCATTAAAACGTTTACTGTTGTCATACAACTATGCTAAGTAAGTGCAAAACAATATAATGCGATTTAAAATTGTAAAAATACACAGTATTATGTAAACAAATATGTGCAATGTGCTGAAGAATGTGTGTCCTGTAATCCCGGTTACTCTGGTCAGTCCTGTGATTATGACGTCAATCCTGTTATTAATTTCATAAAAATTTTAAAAAATTAACTATAACTATATTTTATTTTGGACAAAGCCCTTTTTTAATGCCTCTCTTGTAAAAATATATATATTTTTCTTAATTGACAAGTGGTCACCCTCCAAAATTAGGATGTTCTTGGTCATCTGAATGACAAAAAAACAAAAAAAAAACAAATCCACATTTTGAAACAATCGCAGTGAAAAGAGGGACTAAAATGCTGCTCATATATGTGAAAACTATCACATAGTTCTAATTAAACTATAGCATCTAGTAACACTTGTGTCGGTAACAGGGTTGACAAAAATACCAAAACATGAGGTAGAAAAATAGTCATAAAATAATAAAATTTCATAGCCTGAGATGGCACAATACAATTTCTTTTCATTTTAAGGTGTCTTCATTCCATGGATATTTAAAAACATGTTGATTAAACTTATTTTATTTTAAGTGGCACCAATTTTGGCATCAAATTTGTGGAATGACCCTCCTTTCTTAATATTAATTAGGGCTGCCCCCAACAGTCCACTAATCGTTAGTCGACCAGAAGAGGCTTGGTCGACCAACATAATATTAGTCGCTTAGTCGCAGAAAAAAAACAATTAAAAAAAAAAAACTCTACAGGCGAAGTCACGCAGTTCGTGACGGACAGATCGTTAACAGCTGGTCTATGTGGTAATACAGTTAATCGGGCAGGACATCCAAACTCTCACCTATCATTCATTGACCTCAGATATGGCTTACCCAAGAAATATGTAAGTATTAGCAACTTTACATGGCCGCTCAATCTAATGTTAACCAAGAGAAATGTACGCTATTCAAGGGTGTGTGGAGTGTGAACAGTAGCGCGCTCAGGACAGATGGAGGCGCCGCTGCGCTCACTTGCTCTTAACATACTGGTCATTTTTGCTCATACAAATAAGAGTAATACATCTTTCAAATCTGTAAAGACTCTACGTTTATTTGTGTGCACTCACCATAAAAACGAATCAAGCTTTTGTGAAATAATGAAAGCAAACAGGATGCGTTTTCTGCCGTCTTGTTCTCTGTGAACTTGGGCGCGAAACTCTGTGTATATCTTTACCTTACGGACATGAAAAATATATCTATAGAGAGTGAAATGTCTACTTTCAAATTAACCAATGCAAATGAAAAACAAATATTCTCAGATTATGTAATCCGTATGAAACATGCATACAGGCGCAGCAGTACCTACTGTGGAGATGATGACAACAAAGAAAGCACTACCCAGTCAGCAAATGTCCTTTGGCGCGGATCTGGCCCATATCAACAATATTCTCAGATTATGTAATCCGTCTGAAACATGCATACAGGCGCAGCAGTACTGAGGGGATGACGAGTCAATGTCGCCGACTTAATCTCTTAAACCGAAAACAAAGAAAGCACTAGTTAATAAAATTATCAAAATGTTAATGCAGTCTCCTTACTGTTTTTCACTGACACATTCATAACCATTACTTCTGCCGGTGCGCTGTGGCAAGCTTTATTCGTGCGCTTGAGCGCATATTAGTCTACGTAGGCAATTAAAGGCTCATAATTATGATTTAAATTGTTTATTGATAAACGTGCTAATGCTTAAAATGAACGACTACTAGTCGACCAGAAAAATGCTTTGTCGAGGACAGCCCTAATATCCCAGATAGCAAGAACGTTTGGGCCAAATGTGGCTGATAGCTGTCACATTTGGCCTAGGTATGGCATGGCTGAGCACATATGGGCCAAACTTTAACCATATCGGTTTTGCCATGGCTTTAGAATTGGAGGGAATTTTCTTTTGGATGACTGTTTTTTTTTTTTTGTTTGTTTTTTTTTTAAATATGGTCCAGATGATAGCACACAACTGAGTGCCATATGTGGCTTTGCTTTGGCACGGCTTGGCTATGGCACACCATGGAATATGTTAACTTATGGTTAACATTTGGCTTTTATTTGGAAAAACACATATAAACTGCTGGCAGGTTAGTGGCGGTCCACATCTCAGCCCATTCAACAATGCTATTGGTTGCTTTCTTTCTTCCCTGATTCCTGTTGGTGGATTACTGACATTTTGAAAATATTTCCGTTATTTCCCGCTCTGCTTCCTCTTTCAATCACCGTTAAAAAAGAAGATGATGAAAAAGCTCCCTATTTACAACAACAGCTTTTGCCCAGACACATTCTTATGCAGGTAAGTGCAGTTTTGGTGTTTTAAATGTTTTCTAGGGGTGTAATGGTTGATGTGGCGTGACAGACCGCTGCAAGCGGAAGCGCGGAGAGCGACACAGTCAGCAAATTTCCTTTGGCGCGGATCTGGATCATATCAACAGCTAAAGTGTGGCCCAGATTAGGTCGTCTTTGCCGGCCCAAAACTGGTCCAGATCTTTTTAGCCAGAACTGAACCAAAACAGTGCCATAACCCAACCCAGAGTGAGCCAAATATAATCATCCTTTCCCTTTAAAACTATTTTCTACTAGTTAACCGGTTATAACGCGAAATAAACACGCTCGTGTCATGTAATCTCAATCAGTTTTGTAACCGCGGAAAAATGCCAATAAAACAGCATTACCTTTACCGCAGGCAAGTCATTCAGTGTCCACAGCTTGTTGATAGAAAAGTGCAGTGTGCAAATGTGCAGTTTATATGTTTGTATACAATTTTTTTTATTTTTTTTTTTAGTGTTGGTTATTGTATCTAAAAAGAAATAGAAATTGAATTTAATAGATTGGGCTCTGTTGTTAATTGCAGCCTTTAATATTTTAGTAATGTGCTCTAATAGGGCTCCCTATTGTAGGCTATAGCATTAGCTAAGATATTTGCAAAATAGCACACTTCTGTTATGTTCTGTATTGTAATTCTGTTATTAAAATTCTACTATAAACATTTTAAAAATGAGTGTGAATCCATTATTGTGTTTAAGATTTACTGAGTAATGAATATTAAAAAAAAAAACTAATCTGGGCCACACTTATGCTGTTGATATGGGCCAGATCCGCGCCAAAGGAAATTTGCTGACTGGGATTAAATACTATATTAATAATCACAATATAGCAATATTTTTTATTTTATCTTTGTTATTAAAAATAAGAACTGATGCAAAAAAAGTAGACCTCTCTGGTATTTTTATACTCCAAGACTTAAATGAGAGTGCAAAAGAGTGCGTGCGTGCGCGCGTGTGTGGTCTCAGCATTAACATGCAATGTGAATGGTTGCGTACTTTGTGCTATCCTGAAAACAAATGTCACTAAGCCTATACTCCACCCCAGTGATACAACTGCTGTATATTTTATCTATATGTGATTGCACTGCAAAGTAATTCTGGAATACCAGGTTATAATGTAAGTTATGAAACATTGTAGAAAAATATATGATAGTTTCAAAAAAGAACAAACGACTTAAAAAAAAGAAAGCAAGAAATAGTCAGCCCCATAAGCATTTCTTATCTAGTGGCTCACTCTAGTGGAAAACATTATTATTGCAGCCCTTATCCGTCGTTGAAATTGTGAAAACACTGAAACTGATTGACTGCTGACTGGCCATTTTTGTTGATATGTCTGACTCATTTCTGAAGAACATGTTAGCAGCATGGGTACCAAAGATGATGCATACCAATTTTAAACTTCATGGATCATACTATTGCAGCGATTCATTTAGTTTTCCGTTTTGGCTGTCCCTATGGGCAGAATTGGATAATAAGGTATGTGTCAACAATGTCCTGTTGTCTGTGTGTCATAAGTTTGGACATTGTATTTAGCAGATATAGATGTGTGCAAACGGATGTTGGCAGATCAATAATTAATAAATAAACTCTCTCTCTCTCTCTCTCTCTCTCTCACTCACTCACTCACACACACACACACACACACACACACACACACACACACGTTTGTTTCTGTGAATTGTGGGGACTTTCCATAGACTTCTATTACTTTTATACTGACCAAACGATATTTTCTATCCCCTAAGCCAACCCCTAATCCTAAACCTACCTCTTACAGAGAACCTGTTTGCATTGTTACACTTTCAGATAAACATCATTTACTATTTTTAATATTTTTTTTCAAGTACACACACACACACACACACACACACACACACACACACACACACGCACATATATATAGCCTATATATAGGTCTTTAGAAATTGCTGGCCCACTTTGACTGAATTGCTAGATACAGTGGGACAATACATCTTTGACCTTAAGTAATTCTACTCAAATACATGAAATAAAAGCTTTCAAATATGGTTACATTTAAAGTGCAGTTGGTCCATTCATTCTGTTTTTTTTTTAATAAGTCTGTTTGTTGTTGTTGGAATGAGGCTGGACTGAGGTTGGACGCATAACTGAGTCAGTGTATTTATTGTTGTTATAGGGCAGGGATGCCAGATAAAGCCTGTGCTCGACTGATAGTGCCAGTGTTATTGTAAGGCCACAAGGCCATCTGATAAAGGCTGGCTGTGGGAATAAGGTCTATTTGGGATGGTGCTGAGCCAGAACTTTTAAATCTTCCTATTAAGTGTAGGCAGCAGGACCTACTCACACATACATACATTTAAAGAGCCCACATATTTGTGAGACATATATCTTACAAACATCCTTTGAAAGAGGGACTTCAGTCATTACATATGGCAACATATAGACTTGGGTGGGCTCTTTGGACTAGGGCCAGTAAGTAACCACCTAAAAACCAGAAACAGCAACCATCTTAATAACCACTTAACAATGTACAAAACACCCAAGTAATAAAAGATAATAAAATATAAGCATATTATATTATTTTTCAAATTATATTTCATTTCACTATGGATATTCTAAAAAAATCTCACATAAGATGATGTTCTATGCATGTACAATGTGCATGTTGTGTGCGTGTTTGTTGTTGTTGTGTGTACAGGTTTGACTATACTTGTGAGGTCCAAAATGTCCTCACTTTTGAAAAATGTTCTCAATAATATAGTGAACCCTGTTGAACACAGACTAGTGAGTCGCACCTCAAAGCTTATAAATCATGTTTACTGTCGTGTTGCATTTGTGTTTTCTTTTGTTTCAGAGACTTCATGGTTACCAATCATGTTTTCATGGTTTCAGATTAATTTTACCTATGTCAATGTTTATGCCTTTATATGCATAGCCCTTTTCTTAGTTTGTCTAGTTTGTTGGTGTCTTGGTCTATGTTAAACTGTCATGTTGGATTGTGGTTGTCTCCCATATTTTTAGATATTCTTTCATCTTGCTTATTGCAATAAAATCAGCAATTAGATGTACTTTTATATGGATTAAATTTAAATCTAGTGATTTGCACAGGTTTCTTTGAGGATTATGTTTAAGGGTATAGGTTAGGTAAGGTGATGGAAAATACCTTTAACTTGATATAAAATCAGTGGATGTCAATGTTTGTGCTTGTGTGTGTTTGCATGAATATGTGTGTGCCTACTTAACCATATTTTTAGTTTTCTGTTAGAGTATTCTTTATAACTAGCTGTATATGCAAATATACGTTTATGGAAAATCCCCATTTAGATAGCTAGGTAGATGTGTGTTTTGAGTGACAGACGCTCTATCTATGCAGAGATCAGAAGAGGGAAGCTGCTCAGCTGACACACACATGGGAAGTTAGTAGAGAGGCTAAAGTGTGAAATCACTTCTCGTTATCTGTGTGTGTGTGTGTGTGTGTGTGTTTGTGTTTTACAGTATATTTTGAGGACAAAGAGTATAATTTCTTGGCTTACTTCTTGGTTCAGCTTAATGATTGAAATCAATTTCGATGTTAAAAAGCATATTCTTACAGACAATATGAAAAGGCCCATTGTAAGAGCAGAATTATAAATGGATAGATAGTGAGCGAGAGAGAGAGAGAGACAGTATGGAAACAAGGAAGGTGCATGATGTTAGTGATGGCATGCTATGCACAAGAGTGGGAAAAAAATTAGGATTTAAGAGATAGTATCAACACATTTTGTTTCATTTAGGGTGAATAGTTTCTTTAAAAACAGAATTAAGGTAAAGGTATAGGAATAGTTCACAGAAAAATAATTTCTGTTATTATTTACTAAACATTATGTTGTTCCAAACTTGAATGACTTTCACATTCACATACACATTCATCTTTCATCTACTGAACACAAAAGAAGAATTTTTGAAAAATCTACACCAGTGGTTCTCAATTCCGGTTGTGTCGACTCACCACTCTGCATATTTTGTATGTCTCTCTTATCTGACACACTTAGTTCAGTTCATAGAGCTCTCACCTAATGAGCTGATGATCTGAGTCAGGTGTTTTACATAAGAGAGACATACAAAGTGTGCAGATTTGGTCGCCAAGACCAGAAATGAGAACCACTTATCCACACACAACTCTTCCTCATAAAATTCAATTCAATTAAATTCAATTCACTTCAATTCAAGCATCAGGGCAGTTATTTGAGATTTGACTTACTAGTCATATGGTGCGTAGCGTCCTGGAGATGTTGTCTGACAGGAGTTGGAAGCGGTCCTGACATGATGATCGTCGTTGCGGGCGATGTGCTGCGCACCGTCTCGATCAGGCTCCTGAAGTCTCTCTTCAGTGTCTCCGTCTGCCGCAGCTTGGTGTCGTTAACCCCGGCGTGAAGCATGACCGCTCCGGGGCTCTCGTCACCCTTCAGGATCGCAGGTATCTGTGCAGATCGGCTAATGTAGCACGGACGTGCCGGAGTCTCCGATGATCACAGCATCGCGTTCCGTCTCGCGGAGGGGAGCAAAGCGGTTACTAAAACAATGGTAATGTGTGTGAATAGAGTATTAGCAATGTAAGCTAGATTAGCGGCAACCACGCTGGCGATGCTAACGGGCTATATGCTAATAGCGGACTTGGGAAATCAAAATAAAACTAGTGATAACAAGGCACTCTGATTGTTTTTGTTGTAGAATGCGATAGGGGATATATTCACACGTTATAGAAGCGAAAATTATGGTGTATAAAATTGATTTTAAGATACAAAATAGACGATAAAGAATTAACTTGACAGAGCTCAAACTCAAAACACATGGCAGCAACTCTCAAGCATTTGAACTGTTAATAGCCGAACTGTTAATAAAATGACAGTTTATAGACTGCCAAACTCTGTGTGAGAAGTAGGCCATAATTTTGTGTGTGTGTGTGTGTATTTTTTGTCAGTACCCCAGCTGGTCATATATGACATAGATTTGTGAGAGATCGATTCCACATGCACTAATGCACACCGATAGATGATGATGATTAACTTTTATTCAAACGTGTCTATCTTTGAATCAAAGCAGTTTACTCAAAGTCAGAATCAATATTCAGTGTTTGATATGTCTGTGTTTGAGCCTGTGTGTGCATGGTGGCCTAAAATATCTGATTCTGACATTTTCTCACCAAAGCTAAACTCAGGTTGTAGTTCCCAGGTCATCATATTTTTATTTGGGAGAACAATGGGGCAGTTAAAACACAATATATCAATCACCCTCTTTCATTATCTTGTTGGCTCCCACTTTCTTTTTTTTTTTGATGCTCATTAAAATAATAAATTATTGCTGTAATCAGCATCACCCAGCATAGTATGTATTGTTTTTTTATGTGCAGTATATATGTGTGGTTGGCAATGTGTTGATATAGGGTCAAAATGGACATGTCATTGATTTTCATGAGGAAATATTTAACTTTAAAATTTGAACAGGAACATATGCCAACACGTGTCACTAGATTAGAAACAAAATATTAAACAAGTGACATTTGTTTTAATTAAAGATAGCACAAAACATTTAAAGAACAACTTGGTCAATTTTCAACCTGCTTTGTATTGTTGTAATGTTATTAAAAAAAAAAAAGTGGTGGAAGATGCCACCTTATTTAGATACAAGTTTAGCATGAGCAGGATAATGGTGCATCTGCCAATGTGTTATAATAGGAAATACATAGAAAAAAATATAATTAATGTAAATATCAACATTTTAATATCAACAATTTAAAACTGTATTCTGACAATTTATGGGGTGTTTGTGCAACAGTTTTTAAAAACGATATTGTTATAGTCTCTGTGTAAACTAGAAAAACCTGAATTTGTGAAAACGGTGATGTCATGCACATGTGTATTATGTCTATATACAGTATCTCACAGAAGTGAGTACACCCCTCACATTTTTGTAAATATTTTATTATATCTTTTCATCTGACAACACTGAAGAAATGACACTTTGCTACAATGTAAAGTATTGAGTGTACAGCTTGTATAACAGTGTAAATTTGCTGTCCCCTCAAAATAACTCAACACACAGCCATTAATGTCTAAACCGCTGGCCACAAAAGTGAGTACACCCCTAAGTGTAAACACAGTTTACACAGATTAATAAATGTATTGTTCCAGGTATATGCGCATAGTCCAAGTCGTCTTCTCCGTTTTCAGTGTATCTATGTGGCAGAATTACAGCGCCACATACTGGTCTGGCATGTATACTACATCGTTTTGTGTCAGTTTTGTGGTTTCGTGTGGACGCAGATATTTCTTGAAACGAGGGGGAAAAAAAGATTGGATAGGGAAAGCTCTGGCTTCGTGTGGACATAGCCTCATTCAGGAACTAGGCAAGAATGTGTCACTGAATCACCCAACTGATTCATTCAAAACCTCAGATTCTTTTAGTAAAAGTTTTCATTGGGTGCTTCTCAAACGGAAGGCTGCATCCTACGAAGGCTACATATCTCGGCTGCCACGTCATCAAATGTCACTGAAGGATCTCAATCAGAAGGATCCTTGGAAGACAGCCTTCATTTCGCGTCCTTCATTCAGCTGAATTTCAAGGATGCATGGGATGTATCCTCTGCGACCTTCAATCACCCACAATGCTTTGTACCCATTCCTTTTCATGAAAATAAACTGACAAAAACAAATCAGTACTGAGCTTGTCTGAATTTATTATGCAATGTAAGACAATAATGTTTTCGGACATGAAAGGATATAGATGTTATATTTTGTTTTGGTGTAAATTACTTACTAAACGCTAAACTGCCAATAATATAAGCCACGGGGAGACTAGACGACTATGATTCATTGTATTGCATTAATACGAAACGAAAATAATATAAAGATTTGTAATACAAAGTATTTTTCCAAGACTAAGTTTTATTAGTGTTTTTGTGCCGTGACGGTGAACATATGTGACGTAGCCACGCGCACTTACTAGTCTCATTCTAGCGTTTAATGCTGAGGAGGACTCTAGCCTACAAGACTCTGAAGGACTGAACTAGGAAGGACACAGCCTCGGTAGGTTGCAGCCTTCCGTTTGAGAAGCACCCATTGTGTTGCTCAGAGACGCTGTGACTGAACTGAACTGTTGGCAGCCACGGTGATATTCTAGAAATATTGCTTGATATTGTATGTCCTTAATATAAAAACAGACACATACAAGAGCTGTTTTGCAGGCTCAGAATTATGTTATTTTAACCCTTAAATGCATTAATATTTCGCCAATCATTATTTGGGTCTTTAGCGACCTGGACCTATATTTCCAGCACGGATGGATGTCTAACTGCTGCAATAGCAAAAAACTCTCTTGATATTTTAAGAACAATTACAGAAGAATAAAATAAAGCATATTTAGTAACTTTCTGAAACTTACAAGGGTTCAGTTTGAGCATATGATTTTACCATCGCTGTCATCGTCAGAGCACACTTCCATAGTACATTCAGCCTCTGGCTAATATTCTGTAACCATATTCTGAAAACGATAGGTTTTAGCAACTTCACAATTCATATTTTGATCTCTGGCAGCTTATTCACCACATCTTCCATCAAATGACAGTGACATTTATATTTTATTGCATACAGTAATTGCTCTGCAGTAAAGCCATTCAAACCAGACTTTTGCTGATGATATTCTTTTGTTTAATGTCTGTGGTAATTATGAGTGAAACAATAAGTCATCATCTATGTCTATCAGATAGTGCCACCTTGAGGAATAAAGGTGAATTGCACATATTGAGTCATCAGATATTTAAATATTGTTGTGCAGGAAAAATATACTTACACATTTACATACCTCGGGTTTCTATATATTTAGAAATATTATTTTGGCATTTTTGCCTTTCATTTGATAGGATAGTAGAATAATGACTGGAAGTGAAGTGGGAGAGAGAGGGGATAAAGTTTGAAAACATATAAAGATTCATGTTTTTTTCTACATTATGCTCTCGCTAGATATTCAACTAATGTGTTAGCTACTTTCATTTTTGAAGTGACGGCATCCTGGCTGTGTAAATTGTGAATGAAGCAGATCTCCTTTTATGAATACTGTCAAGTTTATGTCCAAATGAAACGATCTTGGGATATTCTCTTGCTCTCTATTTGCCACACTGTATGTATTTCTATAGCCACAGCCATATCACCCTGCAGCCCAAGACTGGTTGCCCACTGAAGCTAAGCAGGGTTGAGCCTGGTCAGTACCTGGATGGGAGACCTCCTGGGAAAACTAGGTTGTTGTTGGAAGAGGTGTTAGTGAGGCCAGCAGGGGGTGCTCACCCTGTGGTCTGTGTGGGTCCTAATGCCCCAATATAGTGATGGGGACACTATACTGTCAAAAAGCACCGTCCTTCGGATGAGACGTTAAACTGAGGTCCTGACTACCTGTGGTCATTAAAAATCTCATGGCACTTCTTGTAAAGTGTAGGCAGGACTGGATTGGTAATCGGGCATACTGGTTTTGGTATTGTGTTCAAGCGCCAGCAAAACAGTGTAAAGAAATACTCTTTGTGAGAAGCAGTCAATCAGCAGAAGTTAAAAGCAGCTTGTAAGTGTATTTATTTCTTGTCTCAGTGTTTAGCGCAGTTGTCGTTGCTAGGAAACGCTTGTTTTGTTTACTGTGGAGACGTGCTGAAATCGCGTTTGGTCTCGTACTGTATCGCGTACCTTGTCAGTGTCGTGCGCTTTGCTTGGCCATTTGTTGTGATAAACAGGAAAGTGTGTTCAAGCGCCAGCAAAACAGTGTAAAGAAATACTCTTTGTGAGAAGCAGTCAATCAGCAGAAGTTAAAAGCAGCTTGTAAGTGTGGAAAGTGTGTCCAGCTGAATTCAATTTGAGTTTTGTTAGACGAATATAAAAAGCTTAGTATAGCCCTCATGTGACGCTCTCCTCGTGTGAAGACCGAAGAGTATAAAGACCATTGACTCTACTGTTCGATTCCACCGAGCAGGGACACTGGCAAGGCACATAAGTATCGCTTCTGAATCATTGTCTTTCCTACTACTTGTTCCCCTTCTGTTTTCAGTTTTTATAACCAA
>NW_015546026.1:129571-133137 GCF_001515605.1 Sinocyclocheilus anshuiensis | reverse complement strand
AGTTAGGGATGCACTGTCTCGGGCTGAAAACATCCTGTCTTGTTATTTGGACCCCAATACAGCACCTGGAGCTTGATGTGCCTTATGACGGGTTTTGTCAATACATATATGCAAAGGCTACGTAGCTTTTACTTTAAACACATGCTGCCAAAAGTTGTGGATGAATTTGTAGAGGGAAGACTGCAGTTGAGTGACAGCTACATGAAAATGGTTTCAAAAGCAGCTCAGTAGTGCTGATCTAAAATCAGTCTAGCAAGAAAAAGGGTGTGTTTTCTTAAAAAAAAAAACGCTTTTTCACTTTTTACATTAAATACATAAATACATTAAAAACAGCAGAAATCGTATTCTACAGTACTTTATTCATCAGTCAATAAATCAGTTAATCAGTATTAGTGTTCATTACTAAATATATAATTTAATTTTTTATTTACAATCCATGTGAAACATTTTGATACAAGTGCAACACTACAAATATTATAATGCATGTTTTTGACATTTTAAAATATGTAATAAAAAAAAAGTTATCTTGTATCAAATTAAGTTGTGGTTCAGTCCTGCTTTATTTTGGTACAAGTGGTTTCCCCAAATTTGAAAGTGCTGCACAAACAATTAATAATTGATCTATTGTGCAAATACTTATAATTTCTCCGTTTGACCATACTGACTGGCAGGGTGTTCCGCAGAATTCTGAATGACTTCAATTTTCCTATGGCCCTTTCCACATGGATTCTCACTCGTGACATTTTTCTAGAGTGTGTCACCTCTAATCCTGTCAATTGCTTTCTTCCCTTTGTAGATGCTGGTACATGAAGACGGACACATTTGTTGGCAAAATATTCAGGAAAATTGAAGCCTCTATCAGCCATTACATGGTCTCCTTGTTCAAGAAGGTCAATCAACCCAGAATTTTTTGTTATAACTTTGTCGCTAGCACGACCACCCCAGACTTTTGATAAAAATGTAATAGCTCCAATACAAACAATACAAACAAGGAACTTCACAGTATTATGTGATTTGTAGTGGGAGTATGTGATTGCTCGTGTAGTTGGCCTAGTTGGCCTCTCAGTGAACACTTCAGTACAGTCTATTATACATCTAACATTTTGGAAACCTGTATGTAGTCTTGAAGAGGGTGGGGAGATTTCTTCTGATTTCTTTTCTGGATGGCCACCGGACAAGGCATTGTAATTCTTTAGCCATCACATCGAGCCATTCATGATTAAACATGAGTGGAATTTGCACCGCAGCGCCCCCACAGCTCATGACTCATGACAAGAATACAATGTATAGTTATCTTTATTGAAGTGAATTAGGTTTAAATCGCCGTGAATGAATGGAAATAGATGGTAGACCAGTGTAAAAATGAGTGTGCTTGTCATCATTTAAAATAAAATCGGACAGACTGACAAACATATGATCTTGTAGTTGTTTTTCTTGAGATTCCAGTTTCTTCTCCAGTGAAGCCATTTTTCTTTTTAATTCAATGTTTTCATTCTGTAGCTGGTCAATGTCTGCCATTGACAGATCTGTACCCACAGCAGTGCATCCTTCTTCAGGGTCAGCCTGTGTGACCTCTAAGGAAGGTGAATCCATGGGCTCAACCACAGATGATCTCCTCTGACTCCTCTGGTATCGCTCCAATTTCTGTGAACCATCAGTGGTGTTTTTGTGTGCGTATATTGATGGAACATAATCAGGATGGCATGATTCCTTCAAGTCTGTGGTTAACCAGAGGGTGAACATCAAGGATCTGAGCTCTAATTAGAGTGACAAATATGCCGGTCTTCTGATGTTCTGATGTCATACGCCCAAACGGATCAAATGCCATTTCATAAAGTCTCTAATGAACCATCTGAATGTAATATGAGAACATCTCACCCTTTCTCCAAGGCAGCTCCTCCTGCTCAGTATCTAACATTGGCGAAAAGAGATATTGATATAAATGATATATATATAGATATATACAAAGATATTGATATAAATGACCTCTCCGCAGACACCGGCTAAAACTCCCATAATTTATCGACTGATTGGCCTTCACCGGCAGACAAGCTTTGAAGTGGGTGAGACTGGATCTGCTTTCAAAGCTAAATGCTGGAGAGGAATCAGATCTGCCATTTCTGTTGTCAGAATAAGGCCTGAATGCATCTCCTACTGGTTTCTATGCATTGAACCGATCAACTGGACCTGGTTTTGTTCTGGCGGACTGTTTTGGTCAAGCTGGCCGGAGCTGGTAGACCACTTTTATGTTGAAAGAAAGCCCTGAAACTATCGCACATCTCTCCAGCTCTGCTGCAATATGGTACATCATCATATAGACCAAAGGAATTCTGCGAGATTGTGGCAGTCGATGGAGATCAATAGATACTGCTGCTAAATGATTCCCCTGGCAGGGGCGACGTGCGATTCGCTCTCATCTTGTGCACTGATAAAGCTCTCAGAGCAGATGAATATGTAGCCGCTGGTCACGGCATTAACTGAGCTTGTCACCAGACCTGTTTGTGAGCATGTTACAGAGGGAGGAAGAGAAAATGAGACACGACTCCATGCCCCAGAGAAAGAAAAAGAAAGAGACAGAGAGAGTGAGAGAGCACTAATGGGCGAGGGCAGTCGGTTGCCGCCAAATTCATATTTGAATTGGACAACCTCAGAAAGCAATCACTGCTTTTATCGCCATATTCAATGCTTACAACAAGAATTGTCACCTAAAAAATGAAAATGTGTTGATTTGATCACCTTGATGTTGCATGTCTGCTTTTATCAGCATATTCATGTTGTCTGTTTATTTGCATTAAAAAGGAATTATTCGCTCAAAAATTTAAATTTGTTGTTAATCACCCTGATGTAATTTCGAACCTGCATGCTGATATTTTTCATATGATATTTTGGAATGCAAAAGGAGAATATTTGGAGAACAATCACACAGATAAAACAAAACAAAACAAAATAAAACAAAACATTGCCAGTCATAAAAATGTCACAATGAAAAACTGGCTTAATTTTCTAAATGCAATAAATAAATATGTTCTTAAGTACAGGAACATCTTTAGAATATAGAATATCATGAAAAAGGTCAATATTTTTTGTCACTCATTTCAGAAAGTGAAACCCATATAGATTCATTTTACACATAGAGTGAAATATTTCAAGCCTTTATTTCTTGAAATTTTGATGATTATGGCTTACAGATAATGAAAATCCAAAATTCAGTGTCTCAGAAAATTTGAATATTGTGAAAAAGTTCAATGTTGGAAAGTCATGGTGTCACACCCTAATCAGCTAATTACCTCAAAATACCTGCAAAGGTTTGGTTGGGCCTCCTTTTGCATGAATTACTGCATCAATGCGGCGTGGCATGGAGGCAATCAGCCTGTGGCACTGCTCAGGTGCAATGGAAGCCCAGGTTGCTTTGACAGTGGCCTTCAGGTCATCTGCATTGTTGAGTCTGTTGTCTCTCATCTTCCTCTTGACAATACCCCATAGATTCTCTATGGGGTTCAGGTCAGGCGAGTTTGCTGGCCAATCAAGCACAGTAACACCATGGTCATTGAACCAGCTTTTGGTAC
>NW_015546026.1:125616-129560 GCF_001515605.1 Sinocyclocheilus anshuiensis | reverse complement strand
TTTCATCTGAAAAGAGGACTTTGGACCACTGAGCAACAGTCCAGTTCTTTTTCTCCACAGCCCAGGTAAGATGCTTCTGATGTTGTCTCTGGTTCAGGAGTGGCGACACACGAGGAATGCGACATTTGTAGCCCATGTCTAGTATTCGTCTGTGCGTAGTGGCTCTTGATGCGCTGACGCCAGCCTCAGTCCACTCCTTGTGAAGCTCCCCCAAATTCTTGAATGGATTTTGCCTGACAATCCTCTCAAGGCTGCGGTTATCCCTTTTGCTAGTGCACCTTTTCCTACCACACTGTTTCCTTCCACTCAACTTTCTATGAATATGCTTGGATACAGCACTCTGTGAACAACCAGCTTCTTTAGCAATTAACTTTTGTGGCTTACCCTCCTCGTGGAGGGTGTCAATGACTGTCTTCTGGACATCTGTCAAGTCAGCAGTCTTCCCCATGATTGTGTAGCCTACTGACCCAGACGGAAAGACCATTTAAAGGCTCAGGAAACCTTTGCAGGTGTTTTGAGGTAATTAGCTGATTAGGGTGTGACACCATGACTTTCCAATATTGAACTTTTTCACAATATTCTAATTTTCTGAGACACCGAATTTTGGGTTTTCATTATCTGTACGCCATAATCATCAAAATTTCAAGAAATAAAGGCTTGAAATATTTCACTCTATGTGTAATGAATCTATATAATATATGGTTTTCACTTTCATTTTAAATTAAACAAGGGCCGATTTTTTGTCCCAGTCCAGCCCTGAGTGTAGGGGTGTAACCCCGGTGTCCTGGCCAAATTGCCGCCACTGGCCCTTGTCTATCATGGCCTCCTAAAAATCCCCATCCACTTGATTGACTCTGTGACTCTCTCTCCTCTCCACCTGTAGCTGGTGTGTAGTGAGAGCACTGGCGCCGTTGTCCTGTGGCTGCCGTCGCATCATCCAGGTGGATGCTGCACACTGGTGGTGGTTGAGGAGAGACCCCCCCACATGATTGTAAAGCGCTTTGGGTGTACAGCAATACACAATAAAGCGCTATATAAATGCATAATTCATTCATTCATTTCTGTGCCATGAACCACACAGACTCGGATCACTGGTGCCATTAGTTCCGTGTCTTGCATTTTGTTTACCAATTTATGTTGCAATGATTTATTTAAAAAAATATATATTTAATTACAGTTAATAAAAGGAGCCCTCTTGATAAAGTCAAGTCGAGTCATGTCTCAAGTCATTGGCTCTCAAGTCCAAATCAAGTCAAATGACAAGTCCTTAAATTTGCAACTTGAATCAACTCATGTGGCTCGAGTTTCCCACCTCTGCCCCAAGGGTCTAAATTTATCTTTTTACTTCGAAATAAAAACTTAAATTTTTACTCCACAAATCCCTCAGTAACAAATAGACACACACCAAAAAATAAACAAATAAATAAATAAACAATAATAAAAACATAATACAATGTCATAGATCAGTGTTTCTTAATTCCAGTCCTTGTGTACCACCTCTCTGCATATTTTGCATGACTTTTTTATTTAACACACCTGATTCAGATAACTAGCTTGTTAGAAGACAGTTCCATGCATAAACTGTGTTCTGACTGACATGGTCCCTACACAGTGTTCTTTGCTCCCTACTCCCTGAAAATGGGAAATCTAACTTCTAAAATCTAACGGGAAGTTAACTTCATTTCGGAACATTCATTCACAGATTTGCACTACGCCATGGCCTGCTCAGTCTTCACACACAGACAAAACTTAATAGAGAAGTGTGAAGTGTGACATAATACACCTCTGTAAACGAATGCAATTTAAATTCACATCTCACACACTTTAATGCACTTTGAATGGAACATATACTCTCTCTTCAGGAATCATGGCAGAATATCCTGTTATGTCCACTTCGCAGGGCACTTACAGTCAAATAAAACAAACTGAACAAATCTGAAGTGCAACATGAGCAGAGCGGTGGTAAGCAAGTACTGGAATTGAGAACCACTGTCTTAGACCATTATTTTCCATAGACACAATCAATTAACCTCAAAACGGTTTAAACTGACGAAATCTCAGAAATGTTGATATTTACATGAAATGACAGCTATAAACAGTGTAGCCATTCATTCAAAATTCTTGAGATAAGTTTTTGTGCCATCTATGGTCAAGAGAAAAATGGAGGACCTGGCCCTTTGTTTCCTTGTTGTTTTTCAATTTACCTGCTCTCCCTCGTTACCCTTTTCATTTCCTGCCCTATTTATTTGTCTTGTGTGCTGTTCTGTGCCAGATCGTTGTTTGCCTGTTGGCTTCAGGGTTTTCTGCCTGTCTTAACCTTCCTTTCTGCCTGATTATTATCTTTGGCCTGCCTTGGACCCTGAGTTATCTACTCCTGACATGTTTCCTATGGCCTGCCTGCTGTTTCTTTTAACCCTTGCCCATCCAGGCACCAAGCCAGCATGCTCTTTGACTTGCCTCAGCCTACACGAGCACCAGATTCACCATCTGGACTTCTACCAGCTCCTTGGTTTCCACATCTGTCTACCACCACCTCTGCAAGAACATCTAACTGCCTGCTCTCTGGTCTGCACATCCTTTTTCAACTGCTGTTGACTGGCTATGCCTATGAATGGGGAACTACAGCATAGCAGTCACATTTCTCTGCTACTCTACCTTCAAGGATTTTGAGGCTAAAGACCAGGACACACCAAGCTGTCAGCCATCAGTGAGATTGAGATATCTGATTGGATTTTCAGTTTAGCGAATGAGTCAGTGCACGAGAATTAAAGCAAAAGTGTTGAAAGAGAGCAAGTAAGTCAAGACGGCACAGACAGAAGGCTGTTTTAATGTTATGTTTCCTGATCATTCCAATACACAAATATTTTCATAACATTAGCCACTTAATATGAAGAAAGTTATCAACATAACTGATATTTGCAATTGTAAGCAAAGGTTTTATGTTTCATATATCTGCATATAGCCTATATCATATATTGGTTTCGGTTTCTCTTTTTGAATGACGCATATAGACTATTGATAGCTGCTGATATAGACAGTTAATTCCATACACACAGGCACAGCAGGGCCGGTTCTAGACATTTGTAGGCCCTAGGCAAAATTCATGTTGGAGGCCCCCACCCCTAATAAAAAGCACTTGAAACAAATATGATTCCTAACCTTTTTATTTATGCAACATTTCATTTAAAATGTTGTACATTTGTGACCCGTGCTGGCAAAATGAGTCGGAATAAACAAATTTTCAAAAATGAAACAAATTTAATTTTTAATACATATTTTTATTTTCACATTCTCCATTAAAATACTTTCAAACTGATATATGATTTGTTGAAATCGGACAAAAAATGACTGAGCTACAGCCGTTTGAAGTCATTTTGAGTCAGCAGAATTGATTTTGAGAAAAATCGAGTTAAGTTTTCTGTGTCACGCTCCGCTACTGTGAGCAGCATGGAGCGAGGAACAAGGAGACGAGGAGTTGACTTCAAACACAGAGACTTTAATAATATTCGAGGAACCAGGAAATCACAAGTAGCAGGGAAAGACGACAATCAATACCAGACAAGGACACTATAACTGGAAACACTTTAAATACACAAGACATGACGAGGGGATGACGAGAAACACCTGGGAGCAATAAACATAATTGCACATGAGGGAAAACTGGGTAATGGAAAGCACGTGGGGGAGGAAAACACAAAACAAAGAACACAGGACTGACATTACTCCTTGGGCTTGACTTGGGGACTGGAGCCCTTCTTGGGCTGGATGTTTGAACTGGAGCCCTCTCTGGGCTAAACTCGGGGACGGAAACGCTCTCTGGGCTAAACTCGGGGACGGGAGCCCTCTCTGGGCAAAACTCGGGGACTGGAGCCCTCTCTGGACTAAACTCGAGGACTGGAGCCCCCTCTGGGCTAAACTCGGGGACTGGAGCCCTCTCTGGGCTA
>NW_015546026.1:97010-119669 GCF_001515605.1 Sinocyclocheilus anshuiensis | reverse complement strand
AAACTCGGGGACTGGAGCCCTCTCTGGGCTAAACTCGGGGACTGGAGCCCTCTCTGGGCTAGGCTCGGGGACTGGAGCCCTCTCTGGGCTAGGCTCGGGGCCTGGAGCTGTCTCTGGGCTTAACTCTGGGACTGGAGCCCTCTCTGGGCTAAACTCGGGGACTGGAGCTCTCTCTGGGCTTAACTCTGGGACTGGAGCCCTCTCTGGGCTAAACTCAGGAGCAGGAGCCCTCCGTTGGCTAAAATCAGGAACTGGAGCCCTCGTTGGGCTGTATTCGGGGGTTGGAGCCCACACTGGAGCGAGCTCTGGGGCTAGGATGAGGTTGGAAAACAGTCTTTTTCTCCTCATCCTCCTCCTTTGGTTTGAGGTGAACAGTGCGGACGGTGGGCTTGACATCGGCGCGGCCGTGGGGCTGGAGAGTGCCGCGGCCGGCGGGCTTGACTGAGGAATGGCCGGCAGGCTTGACTGAGGAACGGTCGGCGGGCTTGACTGAGGAGCGGCCGGCGGGCTTGGGAATGCCGGCCGGTGGGCTTGACATCGGCGTGGCTGGCGGGCTGGTTCTGGCTCGGGGCCGGACGCTCTCCAGACACCAGAGGATCCCTTGCCTCCAGCTTAGTCCCATGGTGTCTGGGAGGTCCACGGGGCGATGGAGAGAGTTGATGGTGGCATCATCTAAAGCCGTCACCGTGGCCAGCCTGCAGAACTCCCAGGCATACTCGACGAAGGGGAGATCCCTACGGGCTAGGGCAATGAAGTGTGCCGCGATCTCCATAATCGCGGGGAAAAAAAGGAAAACAAAAATCTTTCAACACGAAAACAAAAACGAGGGGAAGGGATGCCGCTTACTGTTGTTGGTCCAGTATTCTGTCACGCTCCACTACTGTGAGGAACGAGGAGAGGAGGAAAGGAGGAGTTGACTTCACTATATAACTGGAAACACTTTAAATACACAAGACATGATGAGGGGATGATGAGAAACACCTGGGAGCAATAAACATAATGGCACATGAGGATAAATTGGGTCATAGAAAGCACGTGGGGGAGGAAAACACAAAACACGGAACACAGGACTGACATTCTGAAGATTCCAATGAAAAAAATCCAAGCAATATTTTCCTCCATTTCTTTTCTTAATAATGATTACTATATTATTAATCACAATATAGATCTTTTTTTTTACATTTTATCTTTGTTATTAAAAATAAGAACAAATATGCAAATAGTAGTTTAGTACTAATAGTAGTACTTTTCTTTTAATGTTTGATTAACATTAGACAGATCTATATTAAGACCTACTGTAATGCATGGATTTGATTATTCGTCCAGAAGTCGTCCAGAAGTGAGCAGAGAAAAAGGTACTCCTCTCAGAAAACATACAAACACAGATCATTTTAGATGTTTAATTGCTATTTGGAGCATTGGAATCACTAGAAGAGGGCTTAAGGAACTAATTTTTTTGAAAACCTCAAATTCGACCAAAACTGACATTTTACACTTCTTTTGCCTGTAGCTCAAAAGTAGACAGTGCACATTCCAACTCATTTTGCCAGCACGGGGTAAAATTTTTACTTATACAGTACCAGTCAAAAGTTTGGACACATTACTATTTTTAATGTTTTTGAAAGAAGTGTCTTATGCTCATCAAGCCTGGATTTATTTGATCAGAAATACAGAAAAAAAAACAGTAATATTGTGAAATATCGTCATAGTTGGGTTAACTTCAAGAGCAGTGAATGGGAGAGTACCACAAATATATATATTTTTGCATACCCATTTGCTCAAATAGCAAAACAAAAACTCCACGATAGTATTTTCAATATTTTCAATCAAAGGAAAAACATTGAGGGAGACTTATAATGGCAGTCAGAAGAGAGAACGATGTCAAATGTACCGTCCCTCCTATTGACACTGCATACGAAACACATTAGCGTTAACTATTTATTTATTATAATTTTTTTTTTTTGTAATTTGATACAAATGTGATATAATACAAAGTATAATGTTATAAATGTACATACATTTTTAAAAAGAAAATCTAAATATTTTTAAAAAATTAGGATTTGCGATGCTGATGAGCACTGAAACGTGCCATCACAGTCTTGTGAAAAGGGTCCATATGCTGATTTATTATCAATGTTAGAAACAGTTGTGTTTAATATTTATTTTATATCCTGTGATACTTTTTTTCAGGATTTTTTGATGATCAAAAAGTTGTTTAGAAATTAAAAAAAATTATCTTTACTATCACTTTTTATCTATTTAACACATCCTTGCTGAATATTAGTTTTTTTGTTCCTGTATTTTTTTATCAAATAAAGGCAGGCTTGATGAGCATGAGATACTTCTTTCAAAAACATTAAAAATAGTAATGTGTCCAAATTTTTTACTGGTACTGTATGTACAGGTGTATATTAATCAAACTTTATCTAAGGTAATCTCTATTTTGTTTGTTGAGGATGTTATTATTATTATTATTATTATTATTATTATTAATTTTGCTGCTTGTTCAGTAATTTATTCACAGTTCCTGGATACCACTTTAGTAGATGAACATCAGTGCTTTTATCTTTTTTCCCTAGCTGGGTATGGGCAGGATTTCATCCTCCCATTTAATCAATATTGACTACAGATATTGTCATATTATTAATATTAATAATATGATATTATGTACTGCATTGTTACCTTAAATATGCACTATACGGGTGCATCTCAATAAATTAGAATGTCGTGAAAAAGTTCATTTATTTCAGTAATTCAACTCAAATTGTGAAACTCGTGTATTAAATAAATTCAATGCACACAGACTGAAGTAGTTTAAGTCTTTGGTTCTTTTAATTGTGATGATTTTGGCTCACATTTAACAAAAACCCACCAATTCACTTTTGACCGCTTATGAACCGCTTATGAAACGAATGTTTTTCCTTGTCCTCACAATAAAAGAAAAGAACCCGGAAAGGTTTTCTTAAAAGTACCTGTGGACTCACTCTTTTTTAATGTTTCGCCCCTGAACCCTAGACCCGGGGACGTAACACCTGACACACCCATTTCAGGTCTTGGAATCTGTACTAATGAGCTGATGATCTGAATCAGGTGTTTTTGATTAAGGAGACATGGAAAACATGCAGTGTTGGGGTGCCTCCAGGAACGTGGTTGGGAACCACTGGACTGGCATGTAGGGGATGTTACGCTTATGGAGGCCCCTCCTCAAAGGCTGAGGACCTAGGTAATCACCTGCTCTGCCTATAGGTAGCACCGGCCCTGAGGCACAGAATGCATGTACTAGTTTGCAGTCGGCTGTAGTCTGTGTGTTGTATTTAAGCACAATTTTTGGTCCAGATGCAGCCGGTGTGAGGTGACAAACTCTTGGCTTTTGTCACCGCTAGTTCGTTGAAGTTGGCTTGGTGTGTCTTGGCCCAATCAAGGTGTTCAACTGGTCAGTGTATATAGGGGAGGCAGCACGACATCTGGATTTGCTCCACCACAGGGACAGCTCAGTTTGTGAATGCACAATTCATTTCTGAAACCCTGGCCACTTAATGTGGCTGCGCAATGGGACTAGTTCTTGCATGGGCTCACAGATGAAAGCCAGAATTTGGTATCTACATGAGCTTGCGACACAGTTTGATGACATGGTAGACCTGGCATTTAGGCTGGGTGATTGCCTGGCATTGCACCATTTTAACTGTGCTAACCGCGTTCAAGTTTCATTGCTCAACCCTCATCCTGAATCCTTGACAGAACCTGAACCTATGCAGTTTAACTAGACTCATTTCATAGCTGAATAGAGGCCGAGCTGCATCACCAAATTCCAGTGCATTTACTGTGGCAGATTTGGACACTTTGCTTCTACCTATATTGTTCTTGAGTTCGCCAGGCTTCCACTGTGCAGGGTCATCCCTGGCTGGTGAAACACACATCCCGCGTGCTCACCAAAGTGTTTTTAGCTAGCTGAAAACACCAGACGCTCTGCTGAAAATGTCCAGCTGTGAGCACTTGGGAGTGCAGCGTTTTTTCAGTTGAGATGCTGTGGTTGCTATGATATGGAATATCCGCTGAAGTAATATGGCAGACACATCACGAAGTGTTTCTCCAAGCATTATTTTTCATAACAATAATATGGTAGTCCGGCAATTCCATCTGGCAAAGACATAAATGTTTGTAGACAAGAAAATGACACTTAGCGCTTGGCACACTCCTGCCGTTTCAAAAAATGCTGCTCTCCCATTCAAAACAACAAAAAAATACGCTAGCCTCAGGGAAAAAAAAAGCTTTGGTGGACACATGACCTGAGTCTACTGTATTGAGTGTGTAGTAGTGTGTCAGTAACTGTGAACTGAATTCTGTTCTTTCCTGGAGCCCTTTCTGTCTTAAGTATTGTTTGGGTGCTGCCATGTCTCCTGGCTCCTGTGCTTTCTGTTCCACAGGAGGAGGAGGTGACGGATCTGTCTGGGGTCCCAGGGTCTACCATGATCTTTGGAAAGTCTTCAGCAAGTCCTGAGCTGTGTCCATCTCTCTGCATTGAGTATTTCCATTCAGCCAAGAGATTAATTTTCCAGCAGGCCCACTGGGCATAGTTCTTTGGGTGTCTTTTGGCAGATTTACCTTGTCTTTACATCCAGGTTCCAAAAATGTTCAGCTGCCAGTTTGCTGGCTTGCATGACAGTTTCATCTGTCAGCCCTCATTCTGAATCCTTGGGAGAACCTGAGCCTATGCAGTGTTGCCGGACTTGTCTCATAGCTGAGGAGAGAAAGAGCTGCATCACCAAAGGGGCCTTTGCTATGGCAGATCTGGACACTTTGATTCTGCCTGTTTTGTTCGTGAGTCCCCGAGGCTTCCATTGTACGGGGTCATCCCTGGCTGGTGAAATACAGCCCCTACAATGAGTCAATTGGAAATTATGTTCTTTCCTGAAGTCTTTTATGTTGTAAGCATTGTTTTAGGTGCTGCCGTGTCTCCTGGCTCTGTGCTTTCTGTTCCACAAGAGGAGAAAGTGGTGGATATGTCTGGGATCCATGATCTACCATGATCTTTGGAATGTCTTCAAGCAAGTCCTGGGTGTTGTCTTATGCTCTGCATTGTCTCCTTAATTGTGCTTTTAATCTGGTAATAGGCATTTCTCCTGCTCCTCAGTGACTCCCTGTCAATTATCTGGCCTTAACAGGTGGAGGTGACTGTCATTTGGGACATCGAGGTGCTGGTTATGGAGGCCCTTTTGGATGGCTTGAGATGCTCAGAGGAGGATTGCCATCCAGGATTGAGGAGGATGCTGGTATCCATCTGCCAGAGAGTTTTGTGTCCTTCTATTGTTGAGGAGGTCCATCAGTTTGTTGTTGCCTGCTCATTTTGTGCCCCGAATGAATGTTCCAACAAGCCTGCCTCCTCATCCCCTCCCGTGCTTGGTCACACATTGCCTTGAACTTCATCACAGTTCTTCCCCCATCACTTGTCAAATTGGTCATTCTTACTGTGGTGTAACACTTTTCCAAGGTGGTCCTCTCCCCAAGATCCCCTTTGCTAAAGATCTGCCCATTTTTTTAGTTCTGCCTGCCCAGACCTCAGTGCACGTGTCTGTCCCTACTGATTCTGCCTTCCTTTTTTTAGAGTGTTAACATGTATGTGAGGCACCAGTAAGGCCTAGGGGAGTCTAGGATGGAGTGAGGGGTGGGTGTATGGGTGTGTGTACCTATTTAACCATATTTTGGGAACAAATTTTTACCCAGCAGTGAGCTAAACACAAAACTCCCTGACAAAAATAGTGTAAAAATTAAGTAAATAAAGTTTTATTTTTTCATTGGAAAATTGCAGTAATTTTTGTGTTAGGGTTAGGTGTTAGTATTTATAACTGGCTGTATATAAAAACAGTTAAAGTGTATAAAAATGTCCCCATTTAAATAAGTACATATATGTGTGTGTGTGTGTTTGTGTGTGTGTGGGAGAGGTCTCTCACCCTTATCTAAACTAGTGCTTCAGCCTGCAATTCCTGTCCCCCACAAACTGCTTCTTGTCCTTGGTGTAGGAGCACATACTGTCCGCCTTCAGACACACACACCCTCTCCCTCACAGACAGATCCACACATAGGCTTACACTAGAATATACACACATACTGTCGCCAGGCAAGCCTTTGTGGGGAATTACACAATAGCATTGGCTTCTGAGTGCCGGGGGACATTTTTACATGAGTCAGACAGAAGCTGTATATGTGTTCGCACTCACCATGAAACAGACACGCAAATGTGGTCCATTGGTTCTTCAGACATAAAATAGATTATGTATTACAGTGCCAGTATGGATGGCATTGGCTCTGTGCCAGAATGCAGTGAAAATACACACTGTTGTTTTTATGTGTATGATGATATGGTGGGGTGAGTTGATGTTTTATGTGTATGATAGAGGGGACAGTGAATTTGTGTTTTGGTGAATCTAGAGTTTTGATTCTCTAGCAGATGTGCTGCTCTGACACACAAAAGAAATAAAAATAAAATGCTCTCCTGTAAGCATACAAACATGTAGCCAAACTAACATTAAGAGTTAGAGAGTAAAAATTCAAATCAAGGTAAGCAAAAACAGGATGTGGTTTTGGTAAAGTTCCCAATTGCTCCCGTAACACTGCACATTAGCAGATAGGGACTTTTTAGTTCTCAAAACATGAACATTTTTAATTTACATGAATATTTTTACAGTGTCCATTAAAGCAATAAGCCACGAGAAGCCGTGCACTACAGCTTTTACCACAGGGATCCCTTTATCATGGTAACAGAAATTTTGCCCCAATATTATATAAATAGTTTTATTAATTTAATTAATGTATTATTAATATAAATTGCATACAGATGTCAAAATAAAACACTTTACAGTTTCTCTTATTAATTTTAAACTAAAGATTTTTAAGAACACTTTACATAGCTACTTTGTACTATATTAGAGCCAGTCCTCCAACAAACACTAATGGTAAAGCCCACTACAACTTAATTCAACGGTATGAGAAATTGAAAGTACCTTTAACATAATACACTGCATACAATACAGTGTAACACCTTTCTCTTGCCAGTTGGCATGCCATTATTAGTGCGTGACAATCCTTTATTACTACTACTGTTTGCAAATTCAGGCAGGCTACGTCTGCTGGCAGGATATTAATCCTAAACCAAACTTTGCATTTATTGTGTATCTGTATAACAAATATTTAAACATTAATACGTGCCAACCAACAGCAACAACAAAACAAAAAAAAAGTTTGCAAAATAAAGGTTGCCGTTTCAAAGGACCACTTAGAGATGGATATTATTTCTTGCAATAAATAAACAAATAAATTAAAATAAAATAAATGCGTGCTTGTATCTATTCATTTTAATTGATTTCTTTGTAAATAAACATTTTTGTAGTATAAGCCGCCTGTAAAGAAGATGCATTTCATACGTTTCCTAAATGCTGCAGTAGCTAAAAGTTAGATTAAAAGCGATACAAGCAATGTATTTCGGGGATAAATTAGGTCGGAACCATAACTTCATTATATGTTACATGTGAGGCAACAGATTCGTCCTTTCGTCCTTTTTATTTTATTTTATTTTATTTTATTTTGTTTTATTATTTTTTTAAAGCTGACCTCCCGAAAAGCAAAATGTTTCCAGTCTTGTCTCCCGTGAGTCGAAACGCTCTGAATAAGGATTATTTCGCGGTCCGCCCACCCGGGTCGCGATTGGTGGCTGCCGAGTTTAAAGCTGCCTGATAACTCGCTATGCACTTCTGAACTTACTGTTGAATATACTGTATGCGTTTAGCGAAGGGAAACTGAGCAAAGAACATTAAATGATAAGCTGTTTCGGCCAATCAGAGGCTACAGTCGACTTTCACCAGTGATCACCAAGGATACGCGCCCGGTGCGTGTAGGAGATGAGCAGTCCCGATGCGGGTTACGCCAGTGACGACCCGAACCAGACCCGAGGCACTAGCTCAGTCTTGATGTCTGGCATGAGGCAGTACGCGTGGGTGGACCCGCTCAGTCCGCTTTCTGACACGAAAGCAAAACACGAGGCATGTTCCTCAGCGGGTCCCGGGCGCGGAAAGAGCGAGCCGCGCATCCGCAGGCCGATGAATGCATTTATGGTGTGGGCGAAAGATGAACGCAAGAGGCTTGCGCAGCAAAACCCAGATCTGCACAATGCAGAGCTGAGTAAAATGCTTGGTGAGTAGAGATTTAAAAAAAAATTAATTGTGCATTTAATCTATTTTTCTTTCTTTTCTTTTCTTTTTGCTTGTTTCATATGTGTTGCATTATGTAAAATGTATTCATTTAAAAGATAGAGATCAATTAAACAGCTTTTAACAGAATTATTAAAATAAAAAAAAGCATTGCTTATAAATCATCAAGTCTATAAATCAAGGGTATAAATACAGTTTGAAAATAATAATAATAATAATAATGTGGGAAATATCCATATTGGCGTCAAATTTAAAAGAAAAACTCGACTTTACGCAGACGCATTACATATGGAAGTTATTGTCCCAATGTGATATAAAAGTAGATTAATTGCATCGCTAATGTCATATTGTCATTCAGCATGTATGTGTAAAAAAATATTTTATGCAGCTATTTGCAACACTTTTAGTTCAGTTTGATATTACTTACAGGTTTATCTGAATCATTTTAGCACTTTTTAAAACTATAAATGATGTGTCTATGATAAAATGGCTAAAATCTATACAGCTATACAAGTTAAAGCAATTGTAAGTGAATAAGAAATGCTGACAGTGAACCACACACCAAAGTTGACATTTAGCTTTATAATATAATCTTTAATGTAATTTATATTTATATTATGACTTAAAAGAAACTTTTTTTTACTGCTCTAAAATGTTTGGTTTATATGTTGTCCATTGTTGCTTTATAATCATGTTATTTGCAGGTAGTATGAAATTATGTATCATTAAGTGTGATAAGGAACTATTATATACACAAATTCTGGAATAGAATAAATTAGAATAAATCAGATATATTCATCCATAGATATTATGCTTAAATATCAAGCATGTTGTCAAATATTAATATGTAAAATGCTCAGTGTGCAGTCCACAATGTATTTCTGAAACTGTTTTTTATAAATGTTCAGTCTCTTGAACGAATTCATTTAATAATTTAATTATATTCCCTTTCATATTATTTGTAGGTAAGTCATGGAAAGTTTTACCAATAGTGGACAAACGTCCATTTGTTGAGGAGGCGGAACGTCTCCGAGTGAAACATATGCAAGACCACCCAAACTACAAATATCGGCCACGGCGTCGTAAAAAGGTGAAACGACATAAACGACTGGACTCCAGCTTTGTGCTTCATGGGGAGGGGGATGCTCAGAACCCTCTGGGCATGGAGGGCATGAGTGTTGGATATTCAGAACTGCCCCAAGCTAGGCTGCCTCTATACTGTGAGACCCAGACTTTGTTTGAGCCCTACAGCTTGCCTCCAACCGACCCCTCTTCTATGGACGAGTTTTTTGGCCATCTTCAGGACAATCATCATCAGTCAGCATACAGCTACCATAACCACCAAGAGCAACACTTTCAGGAAAACACAAACGCACATTTTCACAGCATTACTCACTGCAACATCAACACACACACCGATCCTAACTCATACACTTCCAGCAATACACAGTTTAATATAATGAACAATGCTCACCCACAGCAAACTCTTAATGAGAGTACCAAACCACAAACCAGTCACAGTTCTGGTACTCATCTTAATTCCCTCACCCACCCGATATCTCACACCATCATTAACAAAAGCTCTTCTTCTCATCAAGCCATGCCTCCTGATTACCTGAATTGTCCTTCAACTTTAGATGACTATTATAGGTCCAACTCTCAGTTGAAGCGTCCTTATGAGGAATTGTCACTGCCTGTTGACCGTCACACATATAAGCACAGCATTCCTGAGCCACACTCACAGGCCCCTGCAGCAGCTCAGATTCAAGGTTCTAGTGAAATGGTGGATGAAGTGGAGTTTGAGCAATGCCTCGCTTATGGGGTCCCCCATGTACCTTTGCAGGGGTCCAACCTAATCTCAACTGTACTGTCTGATGCTAGCACTGCTGTGTACTACTGTGGCTATAGTAATTACTGAGGAGATGTTATGTTCTTTTTGATAAAACCTGAATCACACATATTTTCATTGTAACCCCAGACACTGATTATTTTCAGTGTTCAATCGATGAAAATTTAATGACACACCCCTTTAACCAATAGAGCTGTCTAATTGAAATTGCAGGGGAATTAAAATACGTTTTCAAATATGTTTAACTTTGTGTAGTTGCTTAATGTCTTTAAAAATGGCAATATTAAATCATAATTTGAGTTTTGCGGATTTTAGTCCATGTTTGTTAGCTTTGAGGCCATCTGTATGCTAGTATATATACTTTAGCAGTAGCACATTCAAAATTCATTCTTTTTTTTCTTTTTTTTCCCTGTGAAACAGTTCAAAAATACTTATGACATATCTTGCTCACGGGGCAAATAAAAATGTTGGTCCAATACTCTCTAGAAAGACAGTGTCCTTCCTAATACCTTCCACCAAACTGCAAGCAGCAAAATATTGGTTCATGGCTGTGGTAGGACAAGCCCAACCTGTATCTCCCATCCAATGCACAGGACACAGGAATGAAAACTGTGCTTATAAAGCTATTTCATGGATTATTTAAATAAGAAAATTGTAAATATTGTCAGCATAAAATGAGATGTATAGAAATACCCTTACGGAGTCACTATTACTTTTTATATTATTATTACATTTTTGAGGATAAACAAGAAAGAAGGAAGGAAAGCATAGTACAATTTCCCCTTGAGCCAAAGTCTCAGTCGAGGAACCACTTCAAACTTGTCAGTCATTCACTGCTTATCTCATTATTATATACAGCTTAACCCTCTATTGACTTAAATATGATCAGAATCTTTTACTAAACAAAAACCAATATTAATGCTAGCAAGAATGTGAGCTAACAGTCTCAAAGTATGCAAGCACAATATAGTCGAAAAATAGGAATTGTGAAAGCAAAATGCACTGCTTCACAAAAACAGCAAATACAGTTATCTGTGTTGCTTAGAGGTATCAGAATATTTAATGAAGTTCTCCGTAATGTTTCATGCAAGTATCAACTCTGTCTTCCATGTTTCTCCTAAAATGTATTTATATAAAAAACATGACTTTTGATTTCATACTTTGTTGTAGTTGGCATACCTTAGAACAGATTGGGATATTGTTGTTATGAAACTTCAGTGGAAGCATGGAAAGCACAGGTCTCCATTTGATCTCCATTTAATCTAATAGATGTCAAGGAAGAACATTTGAAATAATGGCAATATTTTTATATATTTTTTAATTCCATGGGGTTGGAACAAAGTCCAAAAGACCCACACATTTGAGTGGTTTTATAAATGAAATTTCTGAAAGGAAGACAGTCTTTGGAACAGACCACTTACATTGACCTCGTGTCCTCTTCTCATGCGTCTGACAGCAACATGTATGAATCAGTGACATTCACACACATGCATGCACGCGCACACACACACACACACACACACAGAGGAGCGTTAGCGATGCTTAATTCGCTCCAGAAATATAAAGCTTAAAAAAATAATGCATAGATTTTTAAATCATGTAGGATTCCAGCTGCTAAAAAGCAGCTTCAAGAACTACAATATGTTGACACACACACACACACACTCACTCACTCACTGAGGTTTCAATGTTTTATTGGGACATTCCATAGGCATAATGTTTTTTTTTTATACAGTACAAACTGTATTTTCTATCCCTTTACCCTAACTCTACTCCTAAACCTACCCCTCACACAAAACTTTCTGCATTATTAGATTTAAAAAAAACGTCATTCTGTATGATTTATGAGCTTGTTTCCTCACTGGAATTACTATTACTGCTATTACTATACTTGTGGGGACATTTGGTCCCCATATAGTAGGAAATACCAGGTACACACACACATTGAATATCTATACGCAATGTCTGTACTCTGTGTTTGTATATTTGTACGACAAAATACCTAAAAATTAATAAAAGCCACACCTCACAAGTTTCATTTGTGAGTTTGCGTGCATTTACTGCTTTCATTCAAGCTTTAAGGCAGAGAGGCACAATGTCTATGAGAAGCAGCTGCAATCGATGGGATGTCTCCTGTCTGACAAGGAATGTGCCTTTATGTGTGTGTGTGTGTGTGTCCGTGTGACAGGAATTTATAATCCTTGAAATATGTGTCTCCTCCCTGGCCTTATCACTTTCATAGGCACGGCTTTCCCAAACCCACTCCAGTTGTGCTGCTTCTAAATATAGACTCACACTGCATAGTAGCTCTATGCAATGACACAATAAGCTATTTTTCACTGATTTGACCCTTAGAAGTATAAATATATCTGACACACATGAATTATTTTGTTACTGGTTTTGTTACTTGAAGTAAGTCACTAAATTTGACCTATTTTAAAAGGAATACAGATTAAAATTAATTTATCAGAAGCCTTATTGTGAAATCGTTTTTTCTGTCCATTTGTACATTAACTTAATATATTAATTGTCCCAACTAAAACAAGCCTGATTTTCTATATTCATGCCCCTCTTTTTTTCTCAATGTCAGTGTCCTGTGTCTATTTCTTCAGTGTCAAGTGTCTAGACCAGGGTTGCCCAGCCATGGGCCACTTGTTTTGGTTAAATCCTAATTAAGTATATATTAAGTATTAAGTCAAGGCTGTAGACTGGGATCTTACAGTTAACCTCGGTTTTCAGAAAGGTAAGCCCATGTCAGAAGCATCGCATAAGCATGCTTCTGAATCATAACATTAGGGTCACGTCCAACTTATATTGTGATTTTCTGTACCTTTCTCTTGCAATAGTATCTAAATCAGTTCAGTACAGACTTTCCTCCATCTCGTCCATTCTGCTTTTCACTTCCTGCCCTCTAGCTGAGTTTCATGTGTCATCAGTATCACGTGACTGCAAACAAGCTATACAGAATCCTTTAAAGCAGCTTTACTGTAATAAACAGAAAAAAACAGCATCAGTGTCACAAAGTTCTTTATTTCATGAATTAATCATTTCAGTTATAATTACAACGTTAATATAAATATAAAGCAGCTCTACATAATATCAGTGTCATTAAGGTTAATTATTCAGCAACCTCTTTCAATAGTTTCAAGTACTACTAAATTAATGAATTTGACTGAATATTGCCTTTAAGCACCCACTGAGAGCAAGAACAAAAGGAATAAAAGTAGAGGAGCAGAAGTCTTATTAATGGGTGTCTGCGCTACAATCTTTGCTAGTTGTTTTGGTCTGTGTTGTGGTCTTAGCTGGCGATAGAGGGGCTGAATTGAGGCCTTTCAGTATCTGTAGTATCTACCGGTATGCTATATCAGGAAGAATTTGAGTCAAATGTCTAAAATCCATCTCACAAGCAGTGGCACCTCCAGGCTTTTTTGACTGGGGTAGCCCATGTGGGACACAGACTTATTCAAGGGTAGAATAAACCTGTAAAGGTTATCCATTAAAGATATTTTGGACTGCTAACCCAAATGCAGTTTTATTAAAACAACAAACCAAATAAACAGATACAGAATAAACTTGAAAAGACTTGAACTTGAACATAAACAGACTTAGTCAAAACTAATCAATAGTGGGTTACATAATGAACAAAACTAGACCTGAGACCAGTATTGTGACAGTAGTGAAGTATTTTTACTTTACTCAAGTAAATTTAAAAAGTATCTGTAGTTTATCAGAGTGTTTTTCTTTGGAAAACTTTACTTCACTACATTCCAAAGCATAATGTCATACTTTTTACTGCACTTCATTTCATAAATAAAAGTTGTTGTTTGTTTTACCTTTAATACTCAAAAACATTAAAAATGTAGTACTTTCTTGTACTCAAGTAAATCTTTGAATTACTTTTACTTGAGTAAAAGTAAGAAAGTAATAGATTTCTAATGTAATCAAGTATTGAATTATATTTAATATGAAACGTAGTGCAGTAAAAACTACAATTTTATGCTTTGGAATGTTGTGAAGTAAAGTTTTCTAAAGGAAGACACTCTCAGACACCTGAAAAGTACTTTTACAGCAGAGTAAAAATACTTCACTACTGTCCGCCTCTGCCTGAGACTAATGAAACATTTACAAAACACAATACACATTGATCACAGCCAATGAGAAAATGACACATAAAACAATATGGTTGGTATGGACATAAGGTATGTTCAACACGAAGCAGCTCTGCGCAGACCAATCAGTCACTGTTGCGCTACTTTTATGTCATATACAGATCAATCTGTGCAGAGCCACATCTAACATGTGGTTAACAGGGACTCACATGACAATTCCCAACATAAAAGTCATGAAAACACAAAACCATAAAAACAAGAAATGTGAACAAAAGACTAATCAGACATGACAGAAGCTTAATTCAACTATTATCTAATACTGTATCTCTAATATTTTATTTACATCTAATCATTTAGCAAAAAATTTTATCCAAAGCGACTTATAACCTTATGACTTATGACTTATAAACAACAAATAGAAAAAAAAAAAGAAATATAATGGAAAGTGCTAGTATTAATGAGACAAATCCTGACCAAAAAGATGCGGTTTTAGCCATTTCTTGAAAATTAGACAGGTCATTCCACCAGCAGGGAACAGTCAATGTAAAGGTCTGTGGTAGTGATTAAGTGATTTTTTTATAGCCTCTTTTGGATGGCTCCACAATATCTCTATTATCTTAAGTCTAGTATTGATATCTTGTTGGCCACTTTCCTGCAGAGTAAAGCTTTAACTCCAATTCTAACAGAAGAAGCTAATCAAGTTTTTCAGGACTACCAAATATTTCGAGGCAGGTGTGTTGGGGCATACAGGAGACTAAATCTGCAGAATGTAGGCCCTCAATGCGAAGGATTGAACACCCATGTTATAGGTCAATACAGGATATTATTCAGCTGATATTAAATATTTAATTGCGGACCTCTTTATTCAAAGTTTAAAACTTTGCTTTGGTGTAGTTGCTAATGTAGAAAACGTCTCCAGGTTACGCATGTAACCATGGTTCCCCGAAGGGAACGAGACGCTGCGTCTCGGTGCCATACTTCTGGCATCCCTGTAAGCGCTTGCTTCATTCCTAGAAGCTGACGCCGGTTCCACCGCATGTGCTTTTATAGCTTCCTGGTCATTACTTCACCCGCCCGTGACATCTCGCCCATCTATTGGACTGATTACATATGTGATTCAGAGTGTGGTCATGCTGAAGGCGTTCCCAAAGCGTTTCGATGCAGCGTCTCATTCCCTTCGGGGAACCATGGTTACATGTGTAACCTGGAGACGTTCCCCTTCAGGAACTCGAGCTGCGTCGAAACGTTTTGGGAATGAGAATGCCCACGCCGCCAGCCTTACAAATCCCTGCCCAGTGTGGAAGCTAGGGCAAGAGAACAGAAGTGCCTGTAGTGGCTCGCATATCTAGGCCATAGAACCTGACGAACGTGAGGGGTGTGGACCAACCTGCAGCATTGCAGATGTCCTGCATAGACACACCTGCCAGAAAGGCCTTGGGAGGCCGCCACACTTCTAGTAGAGTGAGCCTTGACACCCAATGGCGAGGGGAGATCAGAGGCCTCGTAAGCAATGGAGATGGCATCAACTATCCACCGGCTGAGGGTCTGTTTTGTAGCAGGAAGACCTCTCTTAGGGGGACCATAGCACACAAGCAGTTGGTCCGCCTTCCTCCACAGGGCAGCTCTGTGGACGTATGCATCCAGTGCTCGCACTGGACACA
Source organism: Sinocyclocheilus anshuiensis (assembly GCF_001515605.1). Lineage (NCBI taxonomy): Eukaryota > Metazoa > Chordata > Actinopteri > Cypriniformes > Cyprinidae > Sinocyclocheilus > Sinocyclocheilus anshuiensis. Next base: position 103,849 of record NW_015546026.1, on the reverse strand, counting down.
TACAATTAAGCTTCTGCTGGTCAGGCTCCCGGAAGGGAGGAGGACAGAAGGCCTGGAGTACGTCAGGCCATGGTGTAGGAGAGGGGACTTTAGGGACATACTCCACTCGAGGGTAGAGAAAAGCTTTGGCCAGACCGGGCACAAAGTCGAGACAAGAAGGGGCCACTGAGAGGGCCTGCAGATCCCCAACTCTCTTTAGAGAAGATATCGCCAGAAGGAAGGTAGTTTTTATAGAGAGATAGCGATCAGAGATCTCCTCAATAGGCTCGAATGGAGGATTACAGAGAGCTTCTAATACCACAGCCAGGTCCCACGGGGGGACGTGAGATCGTACCGGAGGCCTCTGCCTCAGCGCACCGCGGAGGAAATGTGTAACTAGGGAATGGTCTCAACAACCTCGGTTGAGAGACCGGAAGCTACGAGTTTTGGCCCCTCAGAGGCCACACCCATAACTTCCACAGCTCAGGGTGGGGGTGGAATATTGTACCCTCCGCCTGTGAGAGGAGGTCCCTCCTGACGGGAATCTCCCATGGAGAGCCGTCAAGAAGGGAAATCAGGTCCGAGAACCATACTCAGCCCGGCCAGAACGGGGCTACTAACAGCAGCCGGACTCCGTCCCGGCGGACTCTCTCCAGAACTCCCGGGAGAAGAGCGATCGGGGGAAAGGCGTACAGACGAAGCCTCAGTCACGTCTGTACCATGGCATCCAGCCCCAATGGAGCTGCATGAGTCAGAGAGAACCAGAGGGGACAGTGCGATGTCTCTTGAGCCGCAAACAGGTCCACCTGAGCCTGGCCAAAAACTCTCCATGCCTCGACAGGATGTCTGCTCCCATATTGAGATGCCCAGGAATGTGAACTGCTCTCAGCGAGAGGAGCTTGCCCTGGGACCACACAAGGATCTGGTGCGCCAGACTGTACAGGGGGTGCGAACACAGACCTCCTTGTTGGTTGATATAGGAGACCACCGCTGTGTTGTCGGTGCGCACCAACACATGGCGATCTTTTAGGTCCGGGAGGAAGTGTCTCAATGCTAGAAACACGGCCAGCATCTCCAGGCAGTTGATGTGCCACGTGAGATGGCGACCACTCATGACCGCTCCCCAACCAGTGAGGGATGCGTCTGTCACTAGCATTTTACGCCGACAAGGAGTTCCCAGCACCGGGCCCTGAGACAAGAACCAAGGTTACCTCCACATGTCTAAGACACGTAGGCAGTAATCCCACACCACGCCCAGATAAGTGGTCCTCTGTAATGGAGAAAGCACACTTTTCTTGGGGTTTAGTCTTAACCCCAACTCTCTCATGTGAGCGAGAATGACATCTCGATGCCGAACCACTATCTGCTCTGAATTAGCTAATATCAACCAATCGTCGATGTAGTTGAGTATGCGGATGCCCTGGAGTCGTAGTGGAGTCAGAGCAGCATCCACACACTTGGTGAAAGTGCGGGGTGAGAGTGCAAGGCCAAAAGAAAAAACCCAGTATTGGTAAGCTTTGCCCCCAAAAGCAAACCTCAGGAACTTCCTGTGCTTCCTGTCAGGAACTTTCATATCTGACAGGGTCAACCACAGATGCCTCTCCACTGCCACCATCGCTGCCATAGACCGCCCAATGGACAGAGAGATCAGCGGTTCTTCTGAGCTCTGTGATATTCTCAGAGTTAATCTCCTCCGCCTAATCCAGCTCTTTAAGAAAAGCAAACCTCAGGAACTTCCTGTGCTTCCTGTCAGGAACTTTCATATCTGACAGGGTCAACCACAGATGCCTCTCCACTGCCACCATCGCTGCCATAGAACGCCCAGTGGACAGAGAGATCAGCGGTTCTTCTGAGCTCTGTGATATTCTCAGAGTTAATCTCCTCCGCCTCATCCAGCTCTTTAAGCAGGTCGGCCTGGTATGCCTGTAACACAGACATTGAGTGCAGACACGCACTGGCCTGACCTGCTGCCGTGTACCCCTTGCCCACCAGCGCTAATGTTGTGCACAGCGGCTTGGAGGGCAATGCCGGAGCCTTTAAGGACGATGCCACACCTGGGGACAGATAACTTGCCAGAGTCTGTTCAAACCGGGACATCGCCCTATAACTGCGCTCACTCAACCCCACCACATCCCCATAATAGTCTGAAGCGGGGACGAAGAGGCAGGCCGAGAATGGCTTAGCCCACGACCTCGACACCTTGGTGTGGAAGTCAGAGAAAAAGCAGGCTCCGGCATGGAGGTGGCGGCCTCGACCGCAGAAAGTGTTCATCTAGCTTGCTTCTCTGTGGCTCAGCCTGTTTCTCAGTGGGCCAATCAATGTTTAACTTGGCCACGGCGCGAGTAACCACCTCCACTAGCTCCTCATACTGGGGCGATTGAGGGAGAAAAACCTCATCGACACCCTCCACGTCAACCTCCTCGGAGGAAGACAGGCGGAGCGTCGAGCCCTCTCCCCGGGGGCAAGTAACTGCAGAGCGGGCTTCCGATCCCAGAGATCGAGCGCTGGATCTGGCGGGTGAGGAAGAAGATAGGGACTAGCCCGTCTCCATTCCCTCCACCAGATCCATCTGCGAACCCCACAGGTGCAGCCGCCGCTCCCTCGAGAGCCGACTCTGCGTGCTTCGCTCCCAAGCAAGCCACGCACAGACTGTATGTATCCCCACCCGTAATGTAGCGCAGGCAGGGAGGAACACAGCCTATAACGCAGCTTGCTCTCGCCCTTGGAGTGCTTAGTCTTAGCGTGAGCTTTTGACATAGTGGAGTTATTTAGTTTGGACAAACAACACTAAATAAGACTCACAAACACAGAGTTGAACTGACAAACACACAAATCGCTTGCTGAATGACAGAAAGATGACGCCGGTTCCACCGCACATGCTTTTATATTGAAAAAAAAATCTGTCATCATTCACTCATTCTCATGTTGCCATCTTCTTCTGTCTTATTCTCCACCCATCATACACACTATTAACATAAAATGCTAAATATATAATAAGTAAGGGATAATATACATCTAGCAAGTTGTTATCGCAGAATAAACACCAACAAGGTGTTTACTATGAACCCGATGCAAAGCAGAGGGTTCTTGTATGTTATTCAGCGTTGGTTTTAACGATGGTTGTTATCGGGAATAACACACCTTGGAATGTCACGACCGACCAATCAGAAATCAAGTATTCCAGAAAGTATGAATCTCGACCCAGGGTCCTTTGCCGATCCTGTTCCCCCCTCTCCACGCAACACTTTCCTGTCAGTCTTCACTGTCCTGTCATCTAAAAGCACAAAAAGGCCAAAACATTTTTTCCAGAAAGCTATGTAATAACAAGTAATAATATAGCAACTTTAGTGCAATAATATGACACTTTATGCCCTTAAAGGGTTAGCTCACCCAAAAATAAAAATCCTGTCATTAATTACTCATCCTCATGTCATTCCAAACCCATAAGACCTTCGTTCATCTTTGGAACACAAATTAAGATATTTTTGATGAAATCTGAGAGCTCTCTGACCCTTCCATAGACAGCAAGGGTACTACCACGTGTCCTTGTACGTCTTGCAATATTTACACATGTATTAGGTTAGTAGGCGGAGATAGGTGATCTTTTGTGGCTGCTCGAATGCATTCGACCACATCAGCGTCTACACCACGAAAGCAATCCGGTCGAATGCGTTTTCGACTACCTCTGGAAGTGGTTGAAAGTGGACAAGCTCAAAACGTTTCACACCCTGTTTACACCTGTATTTAGCATTGTCCACTTGTGATCCGATCGACCAAAACGCATCTTAATACCAAGTGTAAACAGGGCCACAGAAACATAGTAAGAACATCGCTAAAATAGTCCATGTGACATCAGTGGTTCAACCGCAATTTTACGAAGCTACGAGAATCATTTTTGTGTGCAAAGAAAACAAAAATAACGATTTTATTCAACGATTTGAATAAAGAGGAGACAAGATTTGATGCAGAGGAGACAAATTGTTGAATTTCATCAAAAATATCTTAATTTGTGTTCTGAAGATGAACGAAGGTCTTACGGGTTTGGAACGACACGAGAGTGAGTAATTAATTATATAATTTTCATTTTTGGGTGAACTCTCCCTTTAAGGACATCTTGCATGAGTAGCATGAGTGACATTTTTGGCATGTCCTCCTATACAAATTAGTGCATTTCACTTGGTGATATTTCATATTTGCTGAGCTTTGATGATAATGTAGTTCTGCCAAACAAAGAGTGTAAATGACACTTTTTTAAAAGTTACATATATATTTTAGGTCTAAATAAATTAGCCATTAAAATGGCATTTCATCCGTTTTTAATCATCACGTTGCTCTTCTGCATCCTGTTATAATGTAAACCAAGGACATTACATCTTAATTTATTAGGGGGAAAAAAACAGCTTCTAACTTGGGTGTCACACCCCTGGACTGTTTTTGTTGTGTTTTCATCCCTCATGTGCTCCATGACCTAGTTTTCCCTAATGTTTGATTGTGTCATTTGGTTCAGGTGTGTCTTGATAATTGTCCTCCTCATGCCATGTATTTAATCCCTAGTCTGTGCAGTCTGTGTTTGTATGGTCTACTACGTCCCTACGTGTTTGCATTGCTCATCTTCTTCGTGCGTTTAGCGTGACATTGGGAGTGTAGTGTTGTAGTGTTTTTTCTGTAGTGGTGGACAGGGGCGGTGTTTCCGTATGGCAGAGTATGACCTGAAAAAATTATCCAAACAAACTTCACATCTCTATTATAATTCGTTATTATTAAATAATAAAAATCAGAGGGTTTTACAAATATTTAACCAATGCTAAGTATTACAAAGGGCTTGTCAGTAAAACTTCGTAACGCTATTGGATCCTCAAGCTCTCAGCGAAACCATGTAACTTTACCCCCCCTCCATTCAGATTGACGCCGCGCACAGCCTGGAGACAGATCTCCACTTTTTCGCAATGCAAGGGTAAATAAATAACTGATGTTTGAAGAGTAAAGCATTTTCTTCAAACACTATGTCTGTAAAAGGCTAATGTTTTGTGTGTTTGAAGAGTGGAAAAGTAGGTTATTTGCCGTCTAGCCAATAGCCTATACTTTTTGTATAGGGATTTTGGCCAAGTCTAGGCCTTAAACAACAAGAAAAACTAAGCGCCCATATAGCAACAATAATTTAACTTTATATAACCTGTAAAAGTTGATGAAAGCGTATAATGCGATGCACTGGCCCCAGATGCGGCCGTACTATTGACAGACAAAACACAGATCTCCTCATTCGCAGGCCAAAAACCTTGTTAACTCCATTTGAGCTTGTTTTTCATATAACCTGTTAAGTGCAAATGTCTGATACAATACCAACACTGACGACGCAGTGTCGTTTAATTATTGACTTTTTTTTTAGCTTTCTTTCTTTTTTCCCAAACCCCCCCAGCGCACGCCATACCCTATGGTTTTGTGAAACGCCACCACTGGTGGTGGGCAGAGCGAGGCTTCATGAAACACTGAAACAGTCGAAGCAAATGTGCCGAGGCTTTGAAACAATTAGACACCCGTCTCTACGGTGACACTTAGTGGTCATTTTCAAGTATTGCCCTGAAACAGCATTGGCAACGAATCAGTTAAGCGAATTTACGAAAAATTATTACCTATATGTTGTGCTCATCATTCCAGCATGTTGGTTGGGGGAGTGGTTAATGTGCACGACTGGCATGCTGTCAGGACCTGTCACTTTGGGTTTGAAAATACCGGGTGAAGCATGTATATAATTGTAATAAATATTTGAAAGCTGTGTTTTTATTGTTCTGTTCTTGTAACGTGTTGTAACATCTCTCTGACAACTGAATGAACTCTTTGTGAATATGTTATTTTGGTCATGAAAAAATTAACATTAATAAAAGACATCAAGCCACAATTGGCTTTTTTTTTTACAAATAAAGATTTTTATTTAAATATGTTAATTGTTCTGCTGCATTAACTCCACTTTTATACTTTGCGGGAGTTAGGTTAAGACAGATGTGCGATTGTGTTGTTTGTTCCCGACCTTGCCGATCAAAAGCAGATTCGGGTCTCGAAACACTTGTGAAACGCCCCGATGCTTTGAATCGCCTTAGTCATGTGACATGGGTGTTTCGAATCACACTTCGGAGCAGTGTTTCGAAACATCTGCGCTTCGGGATCTCGACACCGTGTCAAAACGTCAGTTTCGCGTCAGCCATCCCTACCCATCTGAACAGGCCACAGTTCTCATGTCATTCTTCACTGTAAAACCTAACAGCGAAAATCTCTAAATTAAATGAGTTCATTTAACTTAATAAAAAAAAAAAAGTTAATTCAACTCAATACATATTTGTGATGTGAACTCAAAAAATAATTATATTAAGCAGAACTCAATCTGAATAAGTTACTAGAAATATTTTAAAGGGGTCCTATTATGCTCTTTTACAAAGTCTTGATTTTGTTTTGGCGGTGTACTAGAACAGGCTAAAGATAATATTGATCATGTTCTATTCTGTAATGTTAATAGAAATCATACACTGTCAGAATAAAAAGGTTGCATTCTATGCATGCAACAGCCGGTCACTGGCAGTCCCTGAAAATGAACCATGGTTTTACTATAGTGACCATAGTTCAACTGTAGTATTTATAGATTTGAAGCATGTGTAAACACAAATATAACCTAATAAGTTACAATTAAGGCATATTGAATGTTAAAATGCATTTTAAACATAAAGTTAAGTGCTTATCATTACCCATTTTACTCTTAGTAATTTAATAATTTAATAAATGTCATAATTTAAAAGTTTAGTTCAGAAGTATCGAATCGGTATCGATATCGACGATACTGCCTTGAAAAATATCAGTATCGTATCGAAAAC
>NW_015546026.1:95256-96580 GCF_001515605.1 Sinocyclocheilus anshuiensis | reverse complement strand
TCAAAATCAAATCAATTTGAGCGTGATTTAAACCCGGATGATTGTAACCACTCTAAGGTCGTCTGCCTTGGGAAAGCTAGCGTGTCTCCAACATAGAGATAACACTCGCTGCCTTCTCTAGTGCAGCTCAACCAGGTCTCGTCCCATTCGTCGATATTTGTGATATCACAAATCCCCAAAATTATGCATTGTAATCCAAACGAGTCGTTCGTTGTAGTTTTTGAAAAGTGATTTCTGTTAAATAAAATATCTCCTTTTGAAGTGGACTTTGAGCTTTGTAACTTTGCAGATCTTTTTTATGCTCAAACAGCAAAATTACAGACTAACTAAAGAAAAAGTGAAAAAGCATAATAGGACCCCTTTAACTCTAATGATTTAAGTTAAATAAATTAATTTAATCTACTATCTTAAGTCTATGGCTGATCACAAAATATTTCAAAAATATTTGAGCTTGCTTAATGTTTTCTAATTTCTTTTAAATATTGATTCCCGAGAAATCACGTTTGTATAGTGTAGGGTTAAATGTTTTATGTATTTTATAACAAATTAAATAACTAAAAGATAATATAATAAATGCATAAATCCATCTCATATTAAGCCTACATTAAGTCTTTTAAAGTAATTATTTTTATTCGAGGCAGAATATTATCCCGAATATTTTTTCCTAAAAAAAAAAAAAAAAAAACGTGCGCATTTTTCAGTCAGTCAACTGATGTCCGCCCTTCCCCCACCGAAACAGCAGGGACGTCTCGGACGGAAAATAACAGGTAAATTTGTATAACTTCTTAATCCCTATTTAGTGCACTTTTGAACGTTTTATGTTCTATTGTTGTCGTACCTCTTTATCTGAAGATTATTCAGTTCAGTTACCCTAATCTGCACCTTGGAATAAGACGTTTTAAAAACGTAATGAAAGTACCCAAATACAACCTTGCAAAAACTCCTACGTTCTGTTTGTGTAAAAATATCAGTAAAATAACAGTGATATTTTAACATTAAAGCAATTCAGTGACTGAGTAACAGATAGCATGAGCAATATCAAAAGGACTTAAAAGTATGTGAATGCTTACTTTCAGTTGTCTCTGCTCATTTAATAGATATATTGAATCTAATAATCCACTTATCGATTGTTGTTTCATAGTTAAAGGTGCAATAGGTGATTGTCTTCAGAACATTTTTTTGTTATGCTGGTTGAAGTGTCTTCACATCCCGAAAGCAATCATTAAGTTAAGTGGTCTAAATGTATTTATCTGTATTTATATATTCTGTGGAAGGCATAGGACCAAGAAATGTTCGTCCTACCTAGGTCGCTTTCCTACCTGCC
>NW_015546026.1:93768-95180 GCF_001515605.1 Sinocyclocheilus anshuiensis | reverse complement strand
ACAGTGTTCATTGCTCCCTACTCCCTGAGCAGGGGAAATCCGTTGAAGTTTACTTCACTTCGGAACATGGGCTGGAATTGGGAACCGCTGATGTAGCCTATTATAGTAATGTTGTCGCTGGTATTCTGGTCTGTGAGCGTATATGCGTTCAGGGGCGTTGCTTTGGACGGCGATTGCAAGGAGGGTGGGATGATCATTTTTAGTGCTATCAAGCTAAAGTTAGCATTTCCCAAGATCTCCTACTGCACCTTTAATTGGCATCACGAGCTAACAGCTTAGAGTGTAAACCAGTCTATGGTGTACACTCATTTTATGTAATGAATGTCTTTAATACTCAGGATCGACAGCAGTGTTTTTGTGGCACGTGGGTCAGAAAGGCTGAATGGGAAATTGGCACTTCAGCTCTATACTATCAGACAAGGAACAAAACATACAGACAGGACAGTATTTATGTGGTGGGTGGTAGCCATTGAAAGGATCGATGGAGGAATGTTGTTTTCAGACAGTGGCTCAAGGCAAAAACTTTACCAATATGTCTCTTCATTTTGAGCTGTGGAGGGAATATCACGCACTCTACAGGTGTATTTATGCTTCCAGCAAAGTCAATTTGGAAAATGGAAAGGCAAAAAGAAGCAGAGGACATTTAAGTTTACATGAATGAATAATGATCCCAATAAGATGGAGTAGCTATACTGAAACATATGAGCTGTGTCCATTCTCTAATCCCTGTGTATGGCAGACTATATCAGAAAGGAGTGAACGAAATGAAGTGAATGGAGATCTGTGATCATTTAATTGATGTATTCGAATCTAACAATCCAATTATCGATTATTGTTGTTTCATACTGTAGTTAATTGTCATCACGAGCTAACATCTTATTAGAGTGTAAACCAGTCTATGGTGTAAACAAATGAAAGGCGGGGGAGGGGTATCGACACATGAACAGGAATGATAGGTGTATGCTTAATTTTTTTTTTTTTTTAAACATCATGACAGTACCAAAATACAACCATGTCAAAACTCCCATTGTACGTTCTGTTTGTTTTTTATGTGTTTTGCAATAGATAGCATATTTTTATTCTACACTATGTTTAACATTTCTGGTATTTTCGTTAGGTAGTAAATAAATAAATAAATATTCTAAAGCTATTATATTATATTATATTATATTATATGTTAGGCCTACTATCCACTTACACAATACGTTATCAAGTTTCAGAACATTTTATCTGTCATTCTTATAATTCACTCCATCTGTATGTAACGTTTTACTTCTACGTGTATGTATTTATGTAAACGCTGCGTTTTTAATGGCCATTGAACCCATTGAAGTCGCATTTAAAGGGATAGTTCACCCAAAAATGAAAATTCTGTCATTATTTACTCACCCTCATGTCGTTCTAAACCCGTA
>NW_015546026.1:77812-86621 GCF_001515605.1 Sinocyclocheilus anshuiensis | reverse complement strand
AAAGCTATTATATTATATTATATTATATTATATTATATTATATTATAACCTCTTATAAACGGACCTTAAACATTGTTTTTTCCTCTGCTAAAACTGCTTTCATATTCTCATTCCATTTACAGTTTTATTACAATACATTACATTAGGCCTACTATCCACTTACACAATACATTATCAAGTTTCAGAATATTTGATGTCATTCTGATAATTCACAGCATCTGTATGTAACGTTGTACATGGATGTATTTATTTAAACGCTGCGTTTTTAATGGGCATGCGCGTTGAACATTGAAGTCACATTTAAAGTGGAGGAAGTTACCATGGAAACGGGGCAGCAACTCAAATGACAAGCGGTGAATCTCCATCAGTCACACTGCTTTAAGGTAAGTTTAGTACCTAAAATTACACAAATAATACATACAACTGTTCCTGACACTTTCTTACATGCAATTGGCACGCTTCTGTTGAATATTTACTTCATAGAAATGGTTTAGTTTTTTCGGAAAAAGTCTGTTAGCATCTCAACCGTTAGGCTAGCTATAAGATGTAGGCTAACCATAGACTTTAGCTTTTATTTATGAAAGTTTTTGCTTTTAATCACATATTATGTGTAGATGACAGGTTTTTATAGTTTTGTAAATATTTTGCTGGCAATTTGTCAATGAATGAATGGAAGTAAACTAATTTATTTAAAATAAAGTATCCACTGTATTGTTAATCGGGTGATGTCACTTACATGGAGGGTGAAAATTGAGATGGTCCTCACCAGTGTTGGGGAAAGTTACTTTTAAAAGTAATGCTTGTGCACGTCCCTGAATCCAAATACACTACAGACAAGGCAGGGGTGTGTGGTACAGTGTGTGGGGGGTGGGGGTAGTGGGCTATTCATACACATGTGAGCACAAACACAAACACACACCCTCCCACCACACACTCGAACACAATCATGAACACATATATCTGCACTCATACAGTATACATGGATACATGCCTATAGTTTTATATGACCTAATAAATAAATAGACTGTAAGCAGTGAAATAAAGGATAAAATCTGAAGACTATTTAATATTTCTGGTTAATAAATCCATTGAAGTGTAAATTATATAATAATTTTAATGAAACATACAAAATAAGGCAGAATCTATATATAGGCCCATAGGCAGAATTATACCCTTTGGTGCATGACATCTACTGTAGTGGACTTATATATATTCTGTCACAGAAAAAAATTTACAAGAAAAAATATTGTTAAAATCTGGATGAAACCATTTCTGACATCCTATTTAGCTGAAAAATATTTTTGTAGCTGTCTGGTTTTCTGAGAATAAAAGGATTTAACATTTACCCCTGAGGCACATGGTGCATCCCCTTTTCCTGCCGCCATTTTGAATATATTATGTAATATCTCAAAACAAAACAAAAAGATACAAAGACCACAATTAAATGGAATCGTAGACAACACTTTGGGGGTTCACCAGTTGGTGGTTGGGACATGATGCTGCTACTTAAATGGTTCAAAATAGCTTCCAAATATCTGTCCACTGTAGTGACCACTATGCATCAGACATGTTATTGTCTCTTTTTTTAGTAATGTGTTGGAGGGTTCCTACTGCAGTGCGTGTGTTTTGGTCTGAACATCAGTACCCAGAAATATGCTGCTGTCTTGTTCATTGTTGATTTGTTTATATCAGGGGTCACCAACGTGGTGCCCGCGGGCACCTGGTAGCCCGCATGGAGTCTCTGAGTCACCTGCCAAGCACGTTCTATAAATAGCCTGAATTAGCGCCGGGCGATAAATGATATCATATCGAGATTATTATCAAATTTATGTTAATTATGATGATAAGCTCTGAACATTTTTACTCAATATGGATTAATCCAACATCCTATCACACAACAGAAATAAATCTTACAGCAGCCAGTCAGTGTATGTCGCTAATAAGTCTGCATATTCTGTGTGTCTCTGTGTGAATGGATCATGGAATAGTTTTGTCTGATACACAAACTCAAACACACGTGACTCGCTTTGTTTTCAGCGCCTGTGTCTCAATATATGAGGAAATGAACACATGAACTTCATCTCCAGAGCTGCTCTGAGAGTCACTTCACCAGCTATATGCAGTTTCATTTGAGAAAAATTACTGTCAAATACACGCTGGAACTAAAACTAAAACTGAAAGACCTTCACGACAATCCGGTTTAACTTGAAATTATGACCGACTATATTACTACTGTATACTAAAATGCAATTCTCAAAGTAATAATAATAATAATAATATTTTTAGGGAATATCATGCAACCAAGTTATGTATTATTATTCATTTATACAGTTCTGTTTTGCAGTATCTTATCTGATAAAATGAAAATGATTTTGTTGTAAATTGATTTTCATTTGATTACATTTTAAAAGATTTATTAAATTGTTAAAGTTTTATTAATTCACTTCACTAGACACCATTTTTATGATACATTTGTACTGAATCATAAAACACAGAATCCATAATAAATCAAATGGATAACACAGAATTTAGGGGCCCTAAGCATTAGCATTTCATGGGGCCCTAAATTAAAACGTAGCTCCTCTGTGGAATTTAATTGTGAACAAAGCTACGTTTACCTTTATTCTCAAGGTCTAACAAACATGTGGAAAGCATTTTCTTCCCAATTAATGGGAAATGAATACCATGATAAATATCAATACTGTATGATATGGAAAAAATATATATTGTGATAGCCTATTTTTATACATTTTTCTGGAATATTTTCCTGGATTGTTAAAAAACATTTAAAATGCTTGTGAGAAATCATTAATGTTTATTAATGGAAAGATATCAAGATATCAATTAATATATATATTAATTAATAGTATATCAAACAAGTAGCCCTTGAGACTATTTTATCCCTTCAGGGAGCCCTCACTCACAAAAAGGTTGGAGACCCCTGGTTTATATTTTTGTTTTGTATCAGTTTAATTTTGCTTTCATGCATTAGATGCCTTTTCTTTGCCTTTTTCTCTGTTGGATGGTTCATCTTGGCTCTATATTTTAACATCTGTTTATATAAGCCTCATCGGCCTCTATATATAACATGCTGAATGCCTGGTGACATTATTTATTTAGATGTATCATCTGATTGTCTATTTTCTTTTGATCTGAGTGTGTATTTCATTCTGTGTGTATTTCATCTTTTAGTTTATTAATTTGCTTGATTTTTTTTTTAATATTTGTCTTTTTGAACCAGTTGTTGGAAATTGTTTTTCTGTTTTTTGGTTGTGTCCTTGATTTTGTTAGAAATTGAGATTAAGTTTATATCATCTTTATTCTTTATTTTGTGTGTGTGTGTGTTTGTGATTTCTTTATAATTCAGTGTGAATTTGTGTGCTTGAGTGTGTGGGGTTTATTAAAGTTGATTTGGTTTATCTAGTTACAGGTGCTGTGTGGCCAACAAAAAGCAGGGAGGCAGATTTTCCACACTTGTGTGGTGGTGGTGCTGTCTTGTCACCGTGTGCAGTGTCGTGCCGTGTCGATCACCGACAGTAATCTCACTGGGTATTGTGTGAGTGTGTGAATGTGTGCACAGTGTGTGATAATTGAAATGTATGCTTCTTTAGGAGTTTGATACCAGTTGGCCACAGCCCTGTAAACCTTTTTGTGTGGTGTGTGTGTGTATTTTGGAGATCAGCAGCAAGTAGTACCATCATTTTAGGTTTGTTATTGTTCATGTGATTCTTTTTAACAAAATAATTTATTAATTGAATTATTAAAACAAAATATATTTCTGTACCCACGTCTCTTGCTCATTTATTTAGTAGAGTTGAACCTGTGTTGCCTTGAGTAGCACCTGAGGGTGCATTGTATTTCCCTGGGTGCAAGTCCTAGGGTGGCATAGTCATCTCTCCAGTGTTACTGTTTCTGTTGCCCAACACCACTTTGCTACACTGGGAATAGGTGAGTCCATGCCCCACTCCGACATCATTTAACTGAATACTCCAAACAGCGCCGTTAGAATCCATATGATTATAAAAATATTCAAAACCCAACTTGTCCAGTTTTCCATGATGTTTCAAACAACACGCATACAAACAAATGCACCGACCATGCTGTTGCAGCTAACATATGCGCCAGACCAAAAGAGCATTGCGAGCATAGCAAGGCATTGATGGCACTGAATGGCTCTGACATTCCCCAGACCAGAATCCATTTGACAACCTCTGGGATTTTATGTATCAGAGCAGCCGAAGCCACTAAGTAGCATCACAGACTGTCCAGAAGCTCACCGATGCTCTATTCCAGGTCTGGGAGAGATCCCCCAGGACACCATCTTCCATCTCATCAGGAGCATACCCAAACATTGTCAGGAGCACATACAAGCACATGGGGGCCATACACTGATTTACATTATGAGTTGCTTTAATGAAAATCATGTTTTTGTTTTTTTTTTAACCTTGATTTTGAGTCCAGCCCTCAGTGAGTTGATGACTTTGGTTTCTATTGACCATTGTCACATAATTTTGTTCTCAACAAATTACACAATGTATATATGCAAAGGTCTTCATTTTGGAATATTATGTTCATTAAGATCCAATGTGTTATTTAAGTGTTCCCATAATGTTTTGAGCAGTGTGTGCACAGCAGGGATTTTCAACCCTGCTCCAGGAGAGCTACCGTCCTGCAGAGTTCAGCTCCAACCCCAATCATACTGTCAGGGATTCATCACGGTCACTTCAGTCACCCATTCACTGTGTTGACACTCACCTGCCTTACACACCTATTCCAGTCATCCCCTTACCCAGTCAATAAACCATCCTGATTTGCACTTACCTGTTGTGTCTGGCCTTGCTTTGTGACACATACACACTTGAACCAGCTAATGGTGTATATGGCGAATGTCACCTCACCAAACTCGGTAAACAGGTCTCATCCATCATCTCATCCTCATCCATCACATCCGCTTGTCAGAGAAAGGGTTAACTGCTGTATGAACTAATGCTGATATCTATAGAATTTTAAAGTAACCAATTAACCTAGCTGTTTTTATTGTTGCTGTTTTATTACATTTTTATTTCTAAATTGTTAGTGAAAAGGATACAAATAAAAACAGTTTGATATCAATCTACATATGTGGTGGACATTGATTATGATCATCTTTGGTATCTTCTTAGAAGGTATCATGAGTAAAACGGCTCCATATGTAACAAAGCACATACAAAACACTTGAACCAGAAGCAACAAGACCTGTTTTAGAGACTACATAAGTCTGTTGCACATAACTTTCATTAAGATGATCAGGGTTACATCAAAATTACATGCAGCTGTGTTGGTGCAGGGTTGAAAATTAAGCCTCCAGGAAGGCAGTTCCTCCAGGGGTAGGGTGGGAGACAGTATTTCTTTGTATTGCACAGATGTGGACTCATCTGACCACAGCACACATTTCCACTGTGTTTTTGACTATCTGAGATAAGCTGTGGCCCAGACAACCCCGCAGCATCACTGCTTGGAATTGATGTGTAGGTTTCCTGCCTTGCCCTACACAGACGGAGATTTCCCTGGATTCCTTGAATCTTTTCATAATATTATGTATGCTAGTTGGTGAAAGACCTAAATTATTTGCAATTTGGCATTGAGCAATTTGATTTTTGATTGGTTTGACACTTTTCTCATGAAATTTGGCACAAAGTGATGAGCCATGATCCAGCTTTGCTTGCAAAGACAGAGATGGTCCTTTTATACCCAAACATGATACCGTCACCTATTACCAATTCACCTGCTTACTGTGAACTGTTTCAAAACAGTTTAATTTGGATATTCTATAAACTGTTCACTTTTATTTTGCCTATGTCCCTCTGTTTTTTGGAGTGTGTTGCAGCCATCAAAATTATTCTGCCCACTGTACAGGTTCACAGCACATCACATTCATGCCAGTGACATTTCTGGCTGTGAAGTGTGTTTGCTGAGAATATTGTGACTCTAGGCACAAAGGCAAGAGGTTTCCAGTGGGACAGTATTATTTCACAGTATTAACGTTCACCTGCCAAAATTATATTGCCCTGCCCAGTTCCACATTCCTGGCTGTGAAGTGTGTTTGATGAGGGAATTGTGATTGCTTCTAAGGGAGAAGTCTCTATTTCTCACCAAAGCTGCATTTATTTTATAAAAATATATAAATTATATATAAAAATATTAAATTTTGTAAAATATTGTTACAATTCAAAATAATTTTTATATTTTAATGCATTTCCAATGTAATTTATTTCTGTGCTGTCACAGCGACAATAACTCCATTACTTAAGTCTTCAGTGTCACATTATCACAGTTGAAGACATCTGTGCAGCTTATTTTTGTAGAAATTTTTATACATTTTTCTTCCATGATTCTTTGAAAAGAAAGTCTTTGCTGTCAATTATGATAAATGCTTAATGCATATGTGGCATAAATATTTCACAAGAAATACTGAAATTATTCACAAAACGCTTTCAAAAGCAAACAGTGTCAGATTTTTTGTTTATTTCATTCAACATTTTTTTAATTGAATTAAAAAAAAATACAAAATATTTCAGTATATTCTCAAGATATTTCATAAACCATGTATCAGTCAATTGCTACGTAAAAATCTATAAAATTATTATTATTATTAGTAGTAGTAGTAGCATCACTAACATATATTAAAATTATAGTGGGTTTTCTTCACCGCCATTGCTGCTCATTGGGAGAAATACTGCCCATCTAGAATGCCCAGAGACAAGCAGAGTGATAAGTCCCTGTTCTGATACTGGTAAAATATCAGCACTCCTGGAAAGCATCTCAGCCAATAAGAATAGAGGACCACATAAATGTTATGTAAATATAATTTGAAAAAAAAAAAAAACATGTTTTTGGAGGATAGCTATTAGTAATACTTGCACCAAAGGTTTACTTGCAATAAACTCCAATTTAAGTTTTTTTTTTCTTTTCTTTTTTTCTCCCTGAAAGGGAAGGAGCCATTGGTAAGCCAAATCCTGTTTAGCTTTACTGGTTGCAGAAATTATTGTGCCTTTATTTATTTATTACTTATTTATATATTTATTATAGAAATATAGAGGTGATGTTGTTTTTAAAATTTGTAGGCAGTATGTGACAAAATATCTGCCAACTAACATGTTACTCGGTAAGTATTATGACCACATTGATTTTTCAACACTAAATAACATCTAAAGCATTGATGCACTTCATCCCATATTGACAGATATTTTATTTATATCATCCTAAAAGCTAACTTTTTCTCAAGTGAAAAAAAAAAATATATATATCTATAAATACACACTGAACTAAAGTTAAACACTGCATGACCAGCAACGTTTGCATTACATATAAATAAACAGTATTTATATACACACAATAATGTCTCAGTAAGAATTTATTGCACTGGCAGTAGAAAATAAACTTTCACCATTGAAGTCTCTGGATGGCAGTATTCAAAGTTTATGTTTATGGTCACTCATTGTTGTGGTCCACAGGCTGTGCTGGATTGAGGTACTGGTCAAATTCACTGCGGTCAAGCTGGTCCAACATGTCTGATCTCACTTGTTCTAGGTAGAACTCCAGAGAAGGTCCACCCAAACACAGTACACATGCACATACCTCTGTTCCCCATCGATCACAGAATTCCACCCCATTCTGCTGCATAGAATGCTGCGAATACAACAGCGACTCTGAGTAAGTAGCCAGAGGTAGATGTACAGAAGAAGAGTTCAGTAATGTTGCACCACCATGGAACGTCATGTTTCCATTTGATGATGTTGCTTCAAAGTGGTATGATGAAGAGTGGTTTTCAAATGAAAACCCACTGTGTGGGAGCTTATAGGAGTTTATTTGATTGTATGGTTTCTGTGCGACTTGACCTTGTAACATATATCTAAGGTGAAAAGAGGCATTTGGAGAACTGACAGTCTCACTTGAAGCCGTCTTGCTGCCACGCTTGTTGCACTTTCGTCGACGGGGCCGGTATTTGTAGTTGGGATAGTCAATGGTATGTTGGATTCGTAGTCTTTCTGCTTCTTGCATGTAAGGACGCTTCTCTGCCAGAGACATGGCCTTCCATGTCTTACCTATAACAAAAATAAAACAAAAAAATGTGTTAGTTTAAACAATATTAGAGTATGGATAAGTTATGGATAGTAATATTAGACTGATCATTTTATTTCTGTCTTAATATACCAAAAAATATCAAATTCATATTACACTAGGCTATTACAGTTCTAACCGACATAATGTTTTAATTTAACACAAGTAGGCCTATTTACAGAAAAAGTGTTGCACTCACCAAGTATTTTACTGAGGTCAGTGTTCTCCAGGTCAGGGTTTAGCTGCGCTAGGCGTCTGCGCTCCTCTTTGGTCCAGATGATGAACGCATTTAGAGGACGTCTCACTCGAGTTTCCACGGGCGCTTTCGCTTCCGGGCTTGAGCAGCTGGATTCAGACTCCACCGACACCGGGCTTGATGGACCCGACACGGGGCAATGAAAAGTCCTACGCGGCTCTTTCTGCTGATGTGGCACGTAGTGGCACTGTTGATTCTCAAGCATCAGTGTGGGGCCCATTTCGAGTTCGGGGAGCATCCGGTCGAGATACATTCTGTTCTGCCTGGCGAGAAGTTCACCCTGGTGCACCTCAAAGATCGAGCGAGGCTTTAAAAGGATAGCGGACCAATGGGAGCGCAGAGGAGTGGATTAAAGGTGTGAATCGCCAGAAGTTTCACCTTGGTGATAACGCTGATGTCCCTGTTGCGAACGAACTGTGTGTGTGTATATATATATATATATATATATATATA
>NW_015546026.1:75816-77754 GCF_001515605.1 Sinocyclocheilus anshuiensis | reverse complement strand
GAGCGATCTGTGTGTGTGTGTATATATATATATATATATATATATATATATATATATACATCCTATTTTATAAATCCGTAGCTGTCCAGTATCAAAACATTCATCGTGAATTTCCATTAAATATCCCTTGTCGAAAAAAGGATGCTCATAGACTGCTAACAGAAAACGCAGCTAACAGAAACAGAAATAGCTAATAGAAACTATAACTTAGAATCATTCATATAGGCTAAATTATAATCCTATAAAAAACGAATAAGTTTTGATAAACCGAAAGTCAATAAATTAATAAATCCGTTTATCCAAAATTTGGTTTGTTTAATCCCATTAGGATTTTTTTTCTTCCAAAATAGGATTGAAATCCCATTCCCAAGATTTTGTATACCATCCAATAAACAATTTTTCCATAAATGTTTTATAAAGTGAAAGGAGAACGTATGATCTATCATTGCATACAAGATCAGATCACATCGCATTATAAACTGTAAGCGTCGCCTTATTAGCCTACCCTTCCTCTACCGAAAATATGTCATTTCAGCTCCACAAAGGTATTTCTCTACAGGGCACGTTGTGGTCTGTACAAATTACAAGTATAAATGATACAGGATGCACTGCAGTGATATGAATAAAGCCCACTTCGATCCTTTTTGAAAAATGCTCCATGTAGCCTAGGGCTGGACTGAGGGTAAATGTCGGTGCTGGACAAATCCAGCCCATCCGGCCCACGAGTTCCTCGTGCATGTTTTGCTGGGTTATAGGGCCTTAAATTGGAGTAAATAAATGAATAAATAAAACGGCAAATAAACAAATAATGATATATATTACTGAATTCCCAGCAAATACAACAAACTTAACTTTGTCTCATAGAAAGGCAATTGAGTAAAGCAATGATTTTAAGCTAGAATGCAGAAAATTTACTGCTATAAAATTATCTCATTGTTTCCTCACTCTCATGTCGTTCCAAACCTGTAAGACTTACTTTCTTCGATGGAATACAAAAGAAGATATTTTGTAGAATGTTATCAAACCATTTTGGATACCCTTGATTTCTACTGTATGAACAAAAATGTCTTGAATTTCTTAAATTATCTTCTTTTATGTTCCACAGAAGAAATAAATGTATACAGGGTTGGAATGACATGATGGCGAGTAAATGATGGCAATTTAAATTTTTGGGTGAACCATCCCTTTGAGAACTTTTGTAAATTTGTAAATAATTAACACTTAATTTATATAAGGCACTGATCATTATCTTTAATCAGGCTCTATTGAATTAACATTTTACTTCAGTTAAAATTAATTAAAACTATTTGTAATTTGTAATAAAAAATAAATAAAGATGTAGAAACTACAAAAAACAACTTCTATAAAAGAAAAACATTCCCCAATATTTAATATAAGCAATCACTGTAACATTTATAATAAATGCATTCAGCTAAACAATAGACTATTTGTGCAGTGTTAATAACTGCAAGTTAAATTTATATGGTGCTGAATTGACAAGCTTGTAATTATGTAGGCTATTGGCTTTTTCAATTTACCTCCTCATGCAGTTTACATTGTTGTGGTTGCTTTCAGCCAGAATTACTACAGAACCTTTAATGTTCTCATATCACACGACTGTATAACACAATTCTGTGTCATATCCCGCTCTGCTTTTGCGCGAGGCTGTCGAATGCATAGCGCCGCTTCACACATTTGGAGTATTTGCTTTTTGCAGTTTCACATGCGCTGTAATTTAAAAACAGCGCCTAATATGGGGGAGGTCTCCCTCGCTTCTTCGATCGGCCCACTACTCGACCGGCCACCCGGGAATGTCTCGTTGCTCCTGATGGCCAGTAGCATACATGCCTAAAGTATTCTAATTAACAGGAATGACTCAAGTGATTAAAACAAAAACCTAGATAGATCATAAAAACAACTAAAGCTGTGTGTGTGTGT
>NW_015546026.1:64427-75732 GCF_001515605.1 Sinocyclocheilus anshuiensis | reverse complement strand
TATATATAATAATTTTTTTATTTTTTTTTATTTTGAGTCAGTATTGTGTAACCTTCAACAAAAACCCTGTTTTTGAATAAAATTAATTTAGACATTTGAAGGTAAATCCTGATAGATGACTGATAGATAGGCTAGGTGTTGTAGGCCTAATAAACTATTTTGTGTACATTTGAAATTATAGCATTTTATATTCATATCATACCCTAGACAGAACTGTCATTCTATAATTGGCTATATTAAAATCCCCTATACACACTGCCTAACAGACAACTGAGCTCCACAGGCAAGTCTGATGCACCTGTTTCCCTTGTGTTGTGAGAGATTCGGGCTGGTTGTAAATGCCCTCGGGCAGGGCAGTCAGCTATGGCACCCATAATAGAATCATGAAAAGCTTTGACACCTTGATTAAACACAGACTCGTCTGATCAGAAATAGCCGCGCAGTTAATTCAATGACGGCAATGATCAAGGTTTAGATTTTATCTTACGGTCTGGCCCACGAAGCAGCGAAACCCGCGGCCTGCCTTTGACAAAGCTAAGAGAGGGCTGTTCGTTAATCGATACGATTTGAAAATAATACATGTTAGACAGTCTAATGGTACTGGAGCTAATCGAATTGAAGTCGAGCGTCTTGTTTTATCATTTGGCTCACAAGACCCACATGATTGAGTATTTGTTAATTGCAGACTAATTCGATCTCCTGATGATTATGATGAAAAGCTGTTCAACTTTAAAGTAATCTTAAAAGTCGCAAAGGTATATGAGGGTAGGCTACACCATAAAAGACCTCCGTAACAACATTAAAATATTTAAATTTCACTAGAATGAGATGTAAATGCAATACATAATTTTATTTTAATTGTTTTGTTTTGATATTGATTACATCTGCCATCTATTAAAATGCGGTGCAGATTTTGAGTAGCCTATAGGTGTTTAATTATAAAATTAAATTATGATAAATAAACAATAAATAAATACATTTCTTTTAAAAACCTTTTGATGCCAAACTGGGAATACACTTAATAGGATGTAAAATTTACATTTGAATGGTCCGAAATGGCACTAGGCTTACACCAATAAACATACATCTTTTGTGCATTAATGCTTACACTAATAAATGATTCCTTTCTTCTGAAAACTTTGCTTGTTCCCACTCGTTCACACTGTCAGATGTACGACTGGAATCCACATCTGAGCATAACATCGCTTGCGCTGGGCTGCGCTGTAGTTAAGAGCGATAATGGGGTTAGTTAATTAGTTTGAGCGACTCAGCGTGAATACAATAATGTTAGTTTCGGTTGTTTTCGATTCAAAGTCCAAAATCGTTTTAGAGTTATTGTTTAAATGTTGCTTAAAAGCACTGGACCTCTGTATCCAATAAATTCAGACTTACATACCTCACTATCTGGCAAACCTTTTATTCTTGTTTCTGTGATAGCAGTTTGTGATTGTAGTACAAGTATATGAGCATGTGACCCAACTCAGGTATCCTCAACAGCCAACCTCTGTAGTGCCTGGGTGTGTGTTAATTCATATCTATAAAATATGAGACACTCTTGAGCTTGATTGAATTAATTGTCCTTATTGTGTGGATGGGTATATTGTCCTGAGCACACTGTTACCTTGTGTCATTCAGAATAACAAAGAAGAAGAAGAAGAAGAAGAAAAACATCCTCAGTGATTAAATTGTGAATACATAAGCTTACATACAGTGCTGTCTGATGGAACGCATTAAATAACCAATGTGTACCTAGTATTGTATTGGCTCAGCAGGTAGTGGAGACAGATAACTGACAGATAACAAACATACAGTATTCAGTTCGCCCAGTCTCTCTCCCTCTTCTCTTCTCCATCTCTCGTATTCTCTGTCTGTCAAAGTGAACACACACACATGTGTGAATGTATTGCCCACGCCTTCTCCTCAAACAGAAGTCTGGTCTGCAAAACACACACACACACACACACACACACACACACACACACACACACAGTGGATTACAAGACCCCTGTGGGGACTCCATGCTTACAGAGCCCTCATTAGTGAAACACAATGGCACCCCACCTCTTAAAGATCACTCAAGTAACAGACTCAACATAATCTCCATAGATGACATGATCATTTATAAATGATGATGTAATTTATACATATAGTCCCTATAAACTGACAATGAGATGCTTAAAATTAGAATCCAGTTCTCAGACTTCATACAGTACAGTGAACATACCTAGATCTGACCTGTTTTTTGTTTTTTTTTTTGCTTTATTTTTGCTTTTTTCGTTCTGTTTAATCTAATGAGAGAAATGGCATACATACGCCATTCTTTCTCTGATACGGTATGATTTTTTTACCCCTGCAAGGGCTAGAACCCAATACATCAGACCATTGTTCTAGGGTCTCACAGAGTGGCTCATCGTTTTAGTGTAGCCTATATGCATATGTGAAAGAGACAGGAATGTTGTAACTTCCAGTTTTTCAGTGGTAGCCTACTTGATTGTATTCTTTGGTATGTGATAAGACTGTTATCAGTGCTGTCCATTGTTCACTTCTCAGCAAACTGTGATCAACTACTGTATGTCACAGCAGGCAAATGCACTGTATTCTGCTCTTATCCTAACACCTACATATCACACAGACATTTGTTTCAGGCTTACTGCTTTTGACTTTGACTTATATAGCCTACACTTATACGACTTCTTTTGGTTAGTAAAACCCCCACTAAAGAGTGTAGTCATATTATCCTCATAAAATGTATTTAATATTTTTTTAAGCAGTCCTATTTGGCAATTTCCTGAACTCTCATTCAGTGTCATATTAAGCGCAGCGCTTGTAGGGGTGCGCGAAGCACAAACTAACGCGGGGTTTAAATATTTCCACAGAACGAGGCTGAATCCAGCTTCTTATTCACAGCTTACGTTCCACCTTAAAAAAAAACAAAAAAACCGCGTTATAGCTTCTTATTCACGCTCAATTTAGGGACCGTGCGGTTTTTCCTCTTTTTTTTCCTCCATGTTTTGTTAAAGGACCGTGTTGTTTTTGTGCCTGTTTTCAGAAAGAAAGAATAATACATTATTTTTTAAATGCAAATAACACTGATATTTACTTAATTATAAATAATATAATTGCAGTATTATTTAATTACTGAACGTGTCATCAGCTCAGGGCCATGTTTTTTTTTTCAGCACCCTGTTACTGCGTCTATTTTTAGAAAAGAATAATAAACTATTTTGAAATGTAAAGATATTAGACACCAATATATTAGTGAAAATGACGTTAAGCCTCTTATGAAGACCTCAGATGACCCAACACATTTGAAAGGATGACCCACCCCTCTAAGGACTTCAGAACAACTCTGGATGATTATACAAAATAAATATGTTGTCATTGCTTTAAAATGCACATTAATTTTGCTTAAATGCATATGATATTTGCAAATACTGTAATCTGTAGCATCTTCCAGCTGTACTTTCTGATATAATCTCATAAAAGACTATTGTGATGTTGTAACATAAAATAAATAATAAAATAAATGTGAACTGAGTTGAAAGAGCCAATGCATTGTTGGTTACTGTACCATTTTGAATTTCTAGACACAATCTGACAATACAGTTAGAAGAGCCATTGCAGTATTGGCCCAATTGGAGGTGCTATCTCAGCTGGCTTTTAGGATGCGTTAAAAGTTATACCTGGGCCTTATTTCCAAAGGAATGGACTGTTACCATGCAAAATTGCAGACATTTTTTGACTGTAGCATTTTAAAGTAAAAATGTTTGAAATTTTGCATGGTGACAGTCAAGTGCCTTGTGAATAAGGCCATAGTGGAACTTTCAACGCACCCTCAATGGCAGCTGAGATATAGCGCCTCCAATCGGACCAACAATGCAATTGCTCCTGATACTGTATTGTCATATCTGTCAAATTCATTGGTCCACAACTTCAAAATGCTACAGTAAAGATATCTGAAATTTTGCATGGTGACAATCAAGTGCCTTGGGAATAATGCCAAAGTATAACTTTTAAAACACTCTCAAAGTCAGCTGAGAGATAGCGCCTTAAATTAGGCCAATGATGTAATTTCTCCTTACTGTATTGTCATATCTGTCAAATTTGTAGGTCCATAACTTCAAAATGCTACGTGTAATATGTCTGAAAATATTCATGTTGACAGTCAAGTACCTTGGGAATAAGATTCCAGTGGAACTTTTAATGCACCCTCAGAGTTGGCTGAGATATAGTGCCTCCAATTGGGCCAATAATGCAATTGTTACTGTATTGTCATATCTGTCAAATCCATGGCTCCATAACTTCAAAATGCTGCAGTAAAAATGTCTGAATTTTTCCATGGTGACAGTTAAGTGCCTTAGAAATAAGGCACCAGTAGAATTATTAATGCAACCTCAAATGCAGCTGAGATATAGCACCTCAAATCGGGCCAATAATGCAATTTCTCCTGATCTGTCAAAATTATGGGTCCATAACTTCAAAATGCTAAAGTACAAATATCTGAAATTTTGCAGTGAAGTGCCTTGGAAATAAGACCCTATAACTTTGAATGCACCCTCAAAGGCAGCTGAGATATAGCGCCTCCAATTGGGCCAATAATGCAAATTGTCCTGTTATTGTATTGCCATTTATGTCAAATTCACTAGTCTATACATTCAGAATGCGACAGTAAAAATGTCTGGGTTGTTTCATGGTGGCAGTTAAGTGCCTTGGGAATAAGGTCCCCATATAACTTTTAATGCATCCTAAAAGCACACTGGCATATAGCACCTCCAATTGGGCCAATACTGCAATGGCTTTTCTAACTGTATTGTCAGATTGTGTCTTCTTAAAAAATGGTACAGTAAACAGCACTGGCTCTTTCAACTCAGTTTAATTCACATTTATTTATATTACGCTTTTCACAGTACATGTTGTTTCAAAGCAGCTTTACAGAAAATGCATGTTTCTGTTACAACACTGCACAAGTCTTTTATGAGATGATATCAGAAAGTACAGTTGGAAGATGCTACAAATTACAGTATTTACATATATGCATTTAAGCAAAAATAATGTGCATTTTAAAGCACTGACAACATGGTAATTTTGTATAATCATGCAGAGTTGATGTTCTGAAGTCCTTGGAAGGTTAGTTGTCATCTATTCAAAGATGTTGGGCCATCTGAAGCCTTCATAAGTGGCTGGATTCAAGCTGAAGCTGCCTTAATATTCTTACAGTCATTTTCACTGATATCTTGGTGCTATTTACATTTCAAAATAGTTTATTATTCTTTTCTAAAAATAAACAAAGTAACAGGGTGCCTAAAAATCGTGAATAAGAAAAAAACTACATGGTCCCTATATAAGTTGAGCTGATGACACGTTCAGTAATTAAATAATAGCCTACTGTAATTATATTTGATGTGCCTTAACATTTTAATGTCCATTTATATATATATATATATATATATATATTATTCTGAAAACAGCCACAAAAACCACACTGTCCCTAAGTTAAGCGTGAAAGAAGCTACAAATGTGGAAGCATCGCGTTTTTGAGAAAGATTAAATTCGATATAGGCTAGTTTATTCATTTAATGTAGGCCTACAAGGCAAGCAGATGGCCATAAACACAATGTGCAAACTTTCACTTGTCCTTTCAATACAGCAAAACCCTCTTTTAGTAGGCCTACATTAAATTAATAAACTAGCCTATATATCGAATTTGATCTTTTAATTGCACTTAATGTATCTTAATACATTAATCCATATTAAGTGTTTATGGTTTTCTATGGGATGATCTTTTTTTTGTTGTCTTTTTCCTCTATCACATGTTTTAGTAATCATCATAAATTATATATAATTTGATTTTTTTGAAAGTCGGAGCGTCGTAGTTTTCAGTCACTCCGAGAGCGCTCCACTACCGCTCTATCATGAGCACAATTAATGCCAACAGCCCATAATATAACTGCATTTTTTTATCAAGAATTCATGCATTAAACATCATTAGCTAGTTTGACAGATATGTGAATCACTCAAATCAGAAAGAAGGTACAATCGAAACTGACTGGGTGAATTCACATTTTAAACAGTTTATTGTACAGGTAGCTAATCTCCACTCTAAACTAATGTGCTGCTACACTGCACGCATGCACACAACACACAAGCTTGCACATAATGTACAGATTGCGTGCACATAGAAACATTCAGGAGTGCAGAAAATTGTCAACACTGTCCTGCGATTTATCATGTATAAAGTGAAAAATTCAGTGAAAAATAATACGCTATAATTTTTTTCTAGTTGTTAGAAAATACCCCGTTTTTGAGAATATATTGAATTTCCTTTTTTTTCTGACATAGTGGACATGGTCATTTTGGCATGTAAATACCACATTTATACATGCAAACGGACGAAATGTAAACCCTCCTTTACTATATTTCATGATTTTGTGAGAATATTTCAAAGTTTACTTGCAAATGCTTAAAAGAAAACTAAGTAATAAGATGGGAAACATATGCTCCTCATTTTCAAAACTATTTTAGTGCTGTCCTGATTCATATCTTCGTTAGTCCATTAAATTTCAAATCTTGTTTTTGTGTCAGTGTGGTGTGCCAGCTATAATATTAAGAAGAAATGTTTTTCTTAAGTGGTTATGGTTTTCTATGGGATGATCTTTTTTTTGTTGTCTTTTTCCTCTATCACATGTTTTAGTAATCATCATAAATTATATATAATTTGAAAGCTTAAAACCTCAGAATTCATCCCGTTTTTAAATCGGACATTGAGTTACCATGGAAATGGTACTCTAAAATCTTTTAGCAGGTCTCCTTCCCTTAGTGGGTGGAGTCAAGTATCATATTACAAAATGTATTATGGTCTTTTAGAATCAAAATGTTTATAATCTTGACAAAATACATTGTCGGAAAGGTCTGAGTCTCATGATTTCATATTTGGTGGTTATTTTTTGATATAAGTAATATTGACAGAGAAATGTAGACATTTGTGGCAGAAAAATGCACCAAAAAAAACTGGGTTTTGATGGCGCCCAGTGGCTCTTCGTGGTATAATGCCCTAAATAAATTCTCACAGGAGCCTCATTTTTTTTCATCTCACCTGATGACCCCAATGAAGCTGAGACCTCTTACCCTCTATAAGTGGTTCTCAACCTTTTTTGGGCCAACGCCCCCCTACCCATTATTCAGGTACCTCACCGCCCCCCATCAAATAAAAATTATTCTCCTCCTTGTTTTTAACAAGGATGCATTATTAGACTGAAGTGACAGTAAAGACATTTATAATGTTATTTATTTCTATCTCAAATAAATATTGTTCTTTTGAACTTTCTATTCATAAAAGAATCCAGAAACAAATATTAAGAAGCACTAGAGTCAAAACTGTTAATAAGAAGACATGTTGTTGAGCAGCAATCAGCATGATTTCTGAAGGATCATGTGACACTGAAAGCTGAAGTAATGGAGCTTTAGTATGAGAGGAAAACAGAAAGAAAAAAAAGAAAAGAAAAGAAAGCAGTTCTTTCAAATTGTAGATGTAGCCTACTGTTTGCTGTTGTTGTTTTTTTTTGATCAAATAAATGCAACCTTACTGAGCAGAAGAGATTTGTTTCAAAATCATTAAAAAAATCGTACTGACCTTTTTTTTTTTTTGAATGGTAGTGTATATTATAGGCTATATTTTATTTGTAATATGAACGTATTTTAAAAGCATGTATTTTAACCCAAATATTACACCTTACAGTAGCCCATAAATAATTTTAAAAATATGTAATTGAATGCCACATGACATTCATGACATATTTGACTGGACTTTAAATACCATTATCATTAGTTTCCCAAGAAGCAAAAAAAGCCACGTGAATATAAATTAGGCTATATTTATGAGCATTGAATAAACTCATGAAATTTGCCATTCAAACCAACCGCAGCAAAACAGCAAACAAAAAGCATTCATATTAATTTTTCTAAACAAGAAAAAGCATATTGTGTTTTAACGTGTCTAAATGTTTGCTATTGTTTTCATTGGAAGTCTGGCAGCTGCGTTACAGAAAGCTATGGAAATGATAGTTTAGAAGCGGTAGTATTCGTGTAAACTAGCGGCTTACCCTAACTAACACTACTACACCGGGCGCGTACGTCGCCACACGTTGCGTCAAAGCACACAGATCCTGATTATAATCAGTGGTTCAGTATCTGAGCGCGAGCGCTACATAAACGGATGCCGCGTTCTCTGCCTGCCGCGCTCCACTCGCTTGCGCTACCAACAAGTTGACAAACGGATATAGAACGTGCGCTTTGATGCATCCAATGTAGAGACTGCGTTAGGATGTGCCAGACCATTTTCCTTTGCAAGTCTCAGCTCATACATCTTTGGTGTAAACTCGCCTTAACCAAACGCCCCGCAAGAACACCTCAGCGCCCCCCTTTCAAAAATATTGCTTCCAGCGCCCCCTCCCGATGCTCTCCGAACGCCCCCTGGGGGGCGGTACCTACCGTTGAGAAACGCTACTCTATACCCTCTCCCTTCTGCTCCTGGTACTACCACTCAAGATGCTCTACATTGTTTCCCACTTATCTGAGGCAGGTGCAATAGAAATATGGGATAGTACCATCTAGTCCTAGAATTTAACTATATCAACTTCAAATTCGGAACATAACTTAGACATAAGGCTTTAATTTTATAACAATTTTGGATTCAAAAATATTTTGTAAAATATTTATTTTATATAAAATAAAAAAGGGTACAGTGCATTTTCTTTACAGTAAATGTAAACTTCTATAACTGTTTCATACTTTAATATTTTGAAATGATTCCACTTCTGCAGTAATCTGCAGATTGTCTTCTTAAAAAAGAAAGAGTCCAACCTTAGGTCTGTATTCCAAAGTGTTCATAAATTGTAACAATTTAAGTTTGGACAGTGCACTTTCACGTCTACCTGTATGTTAAAAAATGGGGGGGTGGCACTTAAGGGGTTAAATTGGATAGTGTAATATAATTTTAACTTTATCTTTAAAAGTAATCACAATGTTTTTAATATTTCAAAACACATTCTCATGTTAGCAGACTGATTACTTTTTCAACATGTGACCAACAATTCCTCAACAAATATAAAATATTATAATTAAATATTATCAAAATGTTCATCTGACAGAGGTGACATATACCTGCAGAGCTGGAAA
Source organism: Sinocyclocheilus anshuiensis (assembly GCF_001515605.1). Classification (NCBI taxonomy): domain Eukaryota; kingdom Metazoa; phylum Chordata; class Actinopteri; order Cypriniformes; family Cyprinidae; genus Sinocyclocheilus; species Sinocyclocheilus anshuiensis. Next base: position 66,558 of record NW_015546026.1, on the reverse strand, counting down.
CCTGAATCTGTAGTCATTTTAACTATTAAATACATTGAATCAGTCATTTATTGTATTAAAACTATACCTGCAGAGCTGGAAACCTGAATCTGTAGTCATTTTAACTATCAAATACATTGAATCAGTCATTTATTGTATTAAAACTGTAACACTTTACAATAAGGTTCCATTACTTAATATTAGTTAATGTATTAAATAACATGAATGAACAACGAACAATACATTTATTACAGTATTTATTAATCTTTGTTAATGTTAGTTAATGAAAATAAATCGGTAATTGTTAGTTCATTTTAGTTCACAGTGCATTAACTAATGTTAACATCACAACTTTTGATTTTAATAATGCATTAGTAAATTTTGAAATGAACATGAAGTAAGATTAATAAATGCTGTAGAAGTTTTGTTCATTCTAAGTAGTTTTTTTTTTTTTGTTCAGTTTCAAAGTAGTTAACTAATGGTATACGCAATATTATATCAATGAAGAAAAATTTATTTGTGATGTTTTCCTGCTTAAAATTGGACACCATAACAATATCAATAAACATTTTTAATTATTATTTTTTTTAAGTTAAAATTTATTAAAATTAACTAAGTTAATTTATTAAAAGTTTACCAAAACCAAATTATAATCAGCATTGTTTCAAAGTAAAAAAAAATAAAAATAAAAAATAAAAATCATCATAACCGTATCCTAATATGCACCTTATCTTTACAAGCATGCACATACACACATAAGCATGTAACATCTCCTTCTTCACTAATGACAGCTGAGGAAGCAATTTCTCTCAACAGAAAAATCATAATATGTGTACTGTAGATATAGCATGTGAATTACTATTCTTACATCATTACAAAATCGTGCAAAAATACAAATACATTTAGATCATTCTAATTATTTCCTCACAAATATCATATACTTGTATTCTAGCCTAGTATTCTAGCCAGTAGCCTGCATGACCTTATGCGATTCCATTATAACATGAAGTTTTTTTTTTTTTTTTTTGTAATTTCCTATGATACATTTGATAATATATTATGTAACGTTTTTGAAAATACTTTTTTACTTTCCAATGAACGTGACTCAGATTTTTCTAGGCAATTATATGTATAAAAATTTATATAAAAAAGCACTTTACATTGGACAAAATATCGCAAAATCGCAATTTTCACTGCATCATACTGAACACTCTCTTCCAACGAAAGAGATGCATATACTTCTTGCGCCTTACCTGTTAGTTTACACTGTAACATTAATGCCCAAACTTCAGTGGGCCATTTTAACGCGCTCGCAATGCGTTCAAAAGCTTGAAAATACACTTCAACTTCTTTCTCACGGAAAGGAGGAACTATCGCAATATTTTTAGCCACATCAAAATGTGTGGACGACACAACTACCGACCCATTACCAGCCGAAGCAGAATCACTAGAGACGATACTCGAATTTGATGGACCAGCAGCGGTCTCAGAGTTACCATCCAAACTAGTAGATTTTTTGAGACTGGTTTGTTTAGGTAGATCTTGAGCAGCCTGCAACTCCACCTGCCGCAGTCGCACTTTTGTATCAGCATCAATTCGGTACATTTCAATCTGATGTTTTAAATCATCCTGCCTCGCCTGAGTTCGGTCTTGAGCGTCCAGCTGCAAACGAGCGAACTGAATCTTTACACGCCAATCCAAACGAGATTCAGGCGATGCCTCAGAAGAAAGTGAAACCGGTTCGAATTTAGGCATTGAAAAAGGTGGACCTACCTCCCCACCAGCCACAGTCACTGGAGTGGCCCGATCGCCGACCGATGTTCGTAAAGGAGAGCTCCCTGCAGCATCAATTTCTAATTCAGCTGCTTCTGTAGACACAGCATCCATAGCAGGAAATACCCCTTTATCAATCAAAGCAGACATTAAACAAGCTTTTATTTCTGCTTTACGCTGTGTTCTAGAAATCGAAATTTCATAGTGCTGAGAAATCAGAAGTAAATAATTTTTCCAACACACCTCTAACCCCTCAATACTAGGTTGATCTATGAATTGATTTAAATCAAACGTTGCCATATTAACAAAAACCAAAACGGTGAGCAAATAAAGAAAAAGAAACATCCACACGCACACTCCGGTACTACCTACCCAAAAA
>NW_015546026.1:56394-64260 GCF_001515605.1 Sinocyclocheilus anshuiensis | reverse complement strand
CATAGCAGTGATATGAAAAGCCATGTTTCTGAATGACAGAACCTAGTGATGCCATGTAGACAGAGAAGAGAAGTGGCCCAAGAACTGAGCCCTGAGGCACCCCAGTAGTTAGGTGTGTTACGAACCCCACTTTTAAAAGACTCGTTCAAGAAGGGGTTAAGCAACATAAAAAGGACGCGCAAGACAGGAGATCAATTTTAACCATTTATTAAGGGTCAAAACAGCTTGCGAGTCATGTTAGTTAACCAATGGCAAATGTAAGAAAGTTAAATCAGTTAAACTAAAGAAAAATACCTCAATAGGTATTCAGTAAATGAACAAAACACAGATAAACAGAAACATTAAAGAAAACACGAAGAGAGACACAGAGAGAGAGAAAGCACAGCTTATCAGCGGTGCTAGACAGCAAGACGCGCACGAAGCTCACTGGATGCTCTCCAACGTCGATGGCTGGACGGCAGTAGCTTCTCAACAAGTGCAAGTCAATCTCAAAGAGCGTGGAAGTCACTGTGGCGGACACAAGATGGGGCAGGGAGGGGCTCTGGACACAAGTGCGACTTCCGCCTTATATTCAGTCCAGAGCGTCCTTACTCAACAAGCTGCAGGTGTGTGTGGGCGGAGCTCAACCTCGGGAGAAAGAAAGAAACCAAATTAATATACACACATACCCACAAATGAACAACAAAATTTTGACCGTGACAGGAGTCATGTGACATGTGCACATGTCCTGAAAGTGGAAGCAAAAGGTGCGTTCGACTTGAACCAAAGAACTTATACTGATAAGAAGTGAAAGCTAATAGAACGTCCCATTGCAACAGCAGCGCCCAGCAGCAGCCCTACACTTCCGCCATTCTGGAGAGAAAGTGACTCGGCACTCCACTAGATTCTAGCTGTCGCTCTGGCAAATATCAGCTGCTTTGTTTAAAAAACTGTACATTAAAGCTGAAATGCAGCCTGAACGATGACAACAATATCGTACAATCACTAGACTTGTGATCATCAAATCCTTTTAACAGTTTATTTTACAGACTTTATTTTAAAGATTTCCTATGAAGGTAAAATGACGTCAAAAATATTAGCATGCGCTAATATTTGTGAAAGTGTACGTGACATTGCAAGCATAAAATAAATTTGCATGCGCAAAATAAGTTTTGTAAAGGTGTAAATTAAGTTATACACAAGAAAACAGGACTTGCATAATTTTACTGTTTCTTAATTGTAAATCATGTGTTGAATAACTGCAAATTCATATTAATTTGTAATAAATATGATCTGTATTCTTCTGACCTACGTTTTGTCCGCGCTTACACGTTTGGCACGTTTTTTGCGCTGAAATGCGGCCAAAAGCCTTGCAAGTCTGTAAACGGCAATTTGCAAGCAAAAACAGTGGTGTTAAGAACAGCAAAACGGATTCACTCTGAAGAATATGTCTCTGTGTGTAAAATAAAGCTGTTGCAAAGGTTTAAACAACGTGTTGCGTTCGCAGGGCATATTTTCCTGAAATAACCCGATATGCGCTGCACCGTCTTTCTTTTACTTGCGCTTGCAGTTTTGGCACGATTCTCTCACTTACTGGAGTTTGTAAGCTTGAGTGGGAAGGCGGGACTTATTTCTTCTAACCAATCAAACAATATTCTTGTTGACTCTTTGTTTTCTATTATCTGACTGGCTCAATAACGCACCAGGAAGACGTCACTTGTGTCATTTCGGCTCAGCATTGTCCTCGTGGCAGCAGGAATGGTACTTTAATGCGCTGCACAAACAGACAAATATAGAGACTTAATACACAATCATTTATATGTTGCGAACCATTACGGTAATTGACATGTGTTGATACTAAAATTTGAGCTAGTGTTGCGTAAAGAAAATACCGTATTCAATTATATACCGCACTCCATTACGAAAATAACCATGTTTTTTTATAGTAAAACTGTAGTAACCATGTTTTATGGCTTATTAATTACCACTGGCTTGACTGTAGTAAAACCATATGGGCTGCTATAGCATTTATGTAGAAATGTAGATCATATATCTGCTTAGACCACTGAACTGACACTACATTAAGTAATTAAAACTGTTAATATCTCTGAGAATTAACAATGTAATTCTTGTTGTCTTTTAAGGAAGTGTTGATGGATGCTATATTGGATAGGCTCCATTCGCGGCTGTCCCATCTGCTTAATCGACCACCAATGGATTTTGACTTTTTGGAGTTTACCTGTACCCAGGAGTTAGTTTTTTTTTAAATGCACTCTCAAGTCAGGAAAATTTTCCACATGCTGTAATGGAGGGACTCAGAGAGGTTATTCAGATTATTGGTGAGATTAACCACAGCCAACAGTGTAATCACATCACTGTGAACTTTGAATCTGGCGAGGTTGGGTGGCGTCTTAGGGATCCAATTGCCATGTCTCTACCAGTGCCCTGCACAGAGCCGGCCCAAGGCATAAGCGAACTAAGTGGCTGCTTAGGGCCCCCGTGGCCACCAGGGGGCCCCCAAGAGTACATGAAATGACAGCTTGATTTATTTATTTTTTGGTGATATATTGTGTCATTGGACAATGGTAATTATACAAAAAGCAATATTAAATAATTAAATAATCTATATGTATCATCTTATTATTTCCATAGTGACGCATCATGTAGAGGTCTGCGCGGGACTGTTTTTTTAATTTTGTAACTGATACGGAACTATACTGATACGTATGTTATTTTATTCATCTTGTCAAGAGTCTTGACTTTATTGACTTTGACTTGAATTTATATGAATTATCTTAAGACACAAAATTCGTTTAATATTTTATGCAACACAGTAGGAAAAAAGTCAGAGAAAATAAAAATTTACAAAAATGTTATTTCTTATTTTTATTCGTCTTGTCAGGATACAATTCATTTAATATTTACAACACAATAGGGAAAAAGTGTCGCAGAGAGAAAAAAAAAAATGTAGGTTGTACAAAAATAGCCTATTAGCTATTTTTATTCGTCTTGTCAAAATACTAAATTCGTTTGACATTTTTCTGTTAACACAGTAGGAAAAGTGTAGCAGAGAAAAATAAATAAATATGACATCTTTCATTTTAAATTATAGGCTAAGCAAAATATAAACAAAACCGAGTTGAACATCCTTCAAGGACAGCGCATCCACACTTTGCTCCATCCTTATTCTGCTCTGTCACTCATCGACAACCTGCCTGTTCTGTCTGAGTGCGGTATATTTACCACAGATACAGCCTGCTCTGAGCATTATGCACATGCTGTGCACAGACCATGCAAATAAAACATGTGACGTTTAAAGCATGCGTGCAGCGCGTGCATAACAGTCCTGAGCGCAAGCTGTACCGGTGGTCAATAAGAATAAAGTGCAGATATGCTGTTCTAAATGGACATCGGGAACGGGATATTGTTAGAATGCCTGCTCCCATTCAAATGACACCAGAGTTACCGACCGCTACCGCATTTTATTCGGGAATTTAATCCCGCAGCGCAAAAAATCCGGTCATGTCCCGCGGTTCGAATACCTCTAGCGTCATGCACAAATCAGATCAGAATCAGATCGGAGGTGTTTACTGTGTAGGTTAGTCAGAATCAGCTCTGAACTAATTGTTTTCACAAGTTTACGGAGTTCTACACGCTCGCAGATCTTCCCCTTATAACAAGAAACACGGTTTCTCATAATCCATTTAAAATTTGAAGAAAAGTTTTGTTTGTCCACGTGTAGGCTACTGTTTCAATAATGATAAACGAGAGTGTAAAAAATTAGAGAGTGAATCAGCTAAATTATTCCGCGAGTCATTGCTATGATTGACACTTTTGATAGTGATAAATATTGAAGCAATGGACGGAATGAACTATCTGAAAAGCCGATGTCAAAATAGAGCTGTGCATTAAGTAATGCAGAGTAAATTCAGAATAACAATCCTACAGCAGCGACAAGTCTGTGTTGGCTGAATATATTTAGCAGCGACCTACCAGTTAAAGATAAATTGGAGACTGTTATGCAGGAAGCTTCCATCTAACCTCGGTTAGATGAAAAATGGTGGTTACAGGGGAATTTAGGAAGGGGAAGAAAGGGTAGATGATACACCTCCCTGAGGGAAAAGAGTGGATACTTAAGCATTACTCTGATCCGGACGAAAGCGCTGACGCCTTGTCTATGCTTCAGACACGGGTCACGACGAGGCGTTCCCCATAGCGCCCCCTAGAGGACGCAGTTCGAAGTTCCCATGAAAGGGAACGAAGCGTTTGAGAGAGGCGGGGCATAGAGGACCTACAATAATGTACAGTATTTGAAAAATAATGTGTTTTTTGAACATTAAAGCATGTCAACATATTCTGTTACACCAAATACACAAAATAATGATCTTTAAAAAAGCATCACATGACCCCTTTAATGCATTATTATTTCATTATTATACCATTATTAATTAACTTTTTTATTCATACTTTAGTACAGTAAAAGTAAAAATAAAAAATGGTATAATAGTCATTTTATAATAAATCCAAAAGCAAGACGTGACAAAAACTAGGGAGTGGAAATGGCAATTGTATATATATATATATATTCATGTATCTCACTCCAGCCAGGCAACCAATATTGGCAACCCTGTTATATTATAATATAACATTTTACTTAGCTAGTTTTAGATTAAAGTTTTTGTCTTCTGTGTAAAAATAACTTTCCTGGGTATATATTTTTGTAATAAAACAATTCTGTTTCATAAAATTGGTACTGATAACATCTTAACATTATTTACCTTAGCTTACCTTTGGGGTTTTTGCTATTATATTCCAATATCATTATGCCTCAGCTAGTTATAGATTAACATTCAAAGTAAGTACTAAGTGGCATACTTAATGTTGTGTACTGAGAAGTAGCTAAATAAACCAGCAGACAATGCATTTACAGAACAAAATGTTATTTTAACAACGTAAATTATTATACACAGCAGCAAGTCATCTAACAACAACTCTTAAAGTGCAAATTAACACCTGACCACTCTTGTGGGTTTGCTACTGTTGCAATTAAAAATCGTAGAAGGGTAAAAACATTGGTATGATGTAAGCAACACAGCTACAATGGGTGTGTTAGATTTATAATGTGCGAATAATCAAGCATTGACAATAATCAGTCGTATTGGCAGCACCAAGGGGCCCCCAAATAAAATTCTGTTTTGGGCCCCATAAAGGCTTGGGCCGGCCCTGGCCCTGCATTGCAAAATTGCTAGGAGTGAGCACAAGGACCAAATAATGGAGAATGTCGGAAAAAGGGTTGGCAGTGAGATACACATACAGTAGTATTTTGGATGAGGAGCTGGACGCATTAGTGTCAACTGTAAAATCCAGACTCTCTTAAGGCCCGTTCACACCAAGCACGATAACTATAAAGATATAGTTCTAAAAATTGTTCTCAATATTAAAGAATAGCATAGTTCACACCACAACTATAACGATAACGATACAGAGGAACGATATCGTTGTGATCACTTTCAAAACGATTTTTTCCTTAGCTGATGAACGATATAACACTGAGAGCCAATCAGAATTGGCTTTTCTAGAAAGGTATTTAAGTATATTTTACTACCCAACTTCCTAAAAATGTCAGGGTCTTTAAATGTAACCCTGTCTAATTATGGGAGCAAATAAAGTAGTCATAGTCAAAAAATGACAAAAGTAGGTCATTTGTGTTTATAGCTGTAAATTAAAGATTATATGATAGATTTCAATATAGAACAGTCAAATTTACTGAAATTATATAAAATTTATTGACTCAGAAAATACCGGATATTGGCTTACTAAACAATCATTTCAATCTTGGTTTTACTAAGTCAGTATTAAAGATATCAAAATTACATTGTCACAGAATGTACTCAGAATAATTGTATGTAGAATATATTCAATCACAAAAAAAGACTTTAGCTGGGTTCACCCAGGCAGGGTTTCACATTTCATATTGTATTGATATCACAATCACACACACTCTAGACTGAAACTGCCTATTTTTTGTATGCTACACAGATCATGTACCTAGATGTTGCAACCAATAATCTGGCTTCAACCACCCTGTACTTTTTCCAATGTTCTGTTCAAAGATTTGGTCTTCCACTTCAGTAAATATTGCCTATAATTCATTTGCTTTTGTGTTAGAGCAGGGTGCCAGATCCTGCACTAATATATTATCCTGAACACATACATCAACTGGTTCAACTTTGTTTTACTAGTGGAGGATAAACTAGTCTGTTGACTAACAGGCTTTGACATCCCTGTGTGAGAGTGTGCTGATGTCTTTCAGATTGACAACCGCAATCACATACTTCATATTTTATTAGAAGTAAAATTGGTATTTGTACTAGTGTAAATGAATGTTTCTGGTAAAATAGACACATTTAAAATGTTCTATGTACATAATTTTTTTTAGGGTTAGAGGAGACCAAGGGGTTAAAAATGTAGAAGTGGCCCGTATGATGTTCTCTGTTCGAGGTACAGGAAGAAGCAGCTTCATTGCAGGGAAGAGTGTCCACAACCAAAGGTGCAGTGGTGTATAAAGTACCTGAAATACTGCTTGAATAAAAGTCTTAAAGTATGTGATATTTATTGTACTTAAGTATGAAAAGTATTTTTTTTTTATCTTAAACTTACTTAAGTATTGAAAGTAAAAGTACAAGTAAATGCAAAATGTAAAAGAAGCAAATAAATGTATATAAAAAATGTTCATACACAGCTTGAGTAGCAAGACTGTTCAGTTTGAACTCTTTCTTCTATTGCCGAGAAAAGAGATCCTCTGCGTCGGGGAGAGTTTGCTCTTTTCCCAGTTGACCTGAAGGCCCAACCGGCTGAGGTGCGATAGCACCAAGTCCCTGTGTGCACACAACTGATGCTGAGACTGAGGTAGTATGAGCCAGTCGTTGAGGTAGTTGGGAATGCGAACGCCCTGTTCTCTCAGGGGAACAAGGGCTGCCTCCGAAACTTACGTGAAGACATGGGGCGACAGGGACAGCCTGGAGGGCAGGACCTCGTACTGATATGCTTGTCCTTTGAACGCGAACTGCAGAAATGGTATGCGGCGCGGAAAGATCGACACATGAAGGTACGCATCCTTCAGGTCGATTGCTGCAAACCAATATCGGGGACAGACGCACCCGAAGATGCGTTTCTGCATCAAGAACTTGAACGGTAACCGGTGAAGGGTTCAAGACACGCAGATCCAAGATTGGTCGTAACCCACCGCCTTTCTCGGGTACAATGAAGTAAGGGCTGTAAAACCCTGCATTCATATCGGCTGGAGGGACCGGCTCTATCGCATCCTTCGCCAGTAGGACTGCAACCTGCGCACGCAAGACAGGAGCATTGGCCGCCTTCACTGTCGTGAAGCGGATGCCACTGAACTTGGGGGGATGCCGGGCAAACTGAATCGCATAGCCAAGGCTGATGGTCCGCAGAAGCCAACGAGACGGGTTGGGTAGCGCTAGTCAGGCACCCAGACACCGTGCAAGCGGGACCAGCGGAACCACCACCGTACCCGCAGTGGGGCAGCAAGGTGGAATGCAGGGACCCAACTCGGGCAGCTTGTGAGCGGACCGAAGTGGGGGCTGAGTGTGCAGTGTGACGCTGACCTGGTTCCACAGTTTGGCAGAGGGTGTGTGAGTAGGGCCTTTGTTGATGCTCTCGAACCGCCCACTGCTGCCTGCTGGCGATGGAGGACGATGAGTGTGGTCCGGTGCTGGTCCGTCCGCGACTCTCTGTGCCCTCCTGGGACCCAGGGACAGAGAAAACCGCTCTCTCGTCGAGATTTTCCAGATTCTCCACCCGGCCCTCATCCGGGGGAGGGAGAGGTGCCTTCACCATCCCCCAAAGAGCAGCTTCCTC
>NW_015546026.1:54966-56342 GCF_001515605.1 Sinocyclocheilus anshuiensis | reverse complement strand
CGGGGAGGGAGTCGCCACTCTCCCGGGAGCGTAGCTCGAGATAGCTGGGGCGGCCTGGACCACAAGTGTGGACATCGCATGACCCAGAGAACTCGCGGCGTGAGGTCAGTAGCGGTTCGGAGCTCTTTCAGAACTTCCGGATCATGACCACCCTCGTGCAGGTCCCTCAGTGCCTTGGCCTGATTAACCTGCAGTAACGCCGTAGCGTTTAAGGCAGAGGCAGCTTCTCCACAGGCCATATAAGCATCGCCGGACAGGCCAGACGAGTACCTACAGACCCGGTAGGGGAGGCACGGTTCGCCCCGCCGGGTGGAGGCGGTATTAGGACATAATTGCATCGTAACCGACCGCTCCACCAGGGGGACCCTTGTATACCCCCTAGCTGCACCACCATCGAGGGTGGTGAGGGAAGAGGAACCAGCAGGATGGTTTCCGGCAGTAAAAGGTGCCGTCCATGACCTGGTGAGCTCCTCATGCACCTCTGGGAAGAAAGGCACTGAGGCGGGGCGCTGAGAACCAGCACTAGCCACCCCGAGAAACCAATCGTCCAACCTCGTGGAGGTTTCCACTCGAGCCCTACCCTCTCGGCAGCCCGGGAAAGCATAGCCGACATCTCTGGATCCGAATCAGGCCTTGCCCCCATCCCGGAGGGCGGCAGCGCAGTCGAATCTTCCTCTCCAGAGAGCTCTCCCTCCGATGCAGTGATCGACATCCAGTCGTCAGGAGGAGCACCGAAGGATACCGCTGATGCTACTGCCCGAAGTAGTCCACGCCTGGCTGCCGCCAGGACGAACACTAGATCGCGGCAGAGTCAACGGAGCTCCGCCCCCCTGGAGGAAACGGAGCCTGGCCCACAGGTCCGAGATGGTCATCTTCCCGCAATGGGAACATGACTCATCCGTGAACGCCACCTCAGCGTGTTTAATGCCCAGACATGTGAGGCAGCGATCGTGACCATCACCCGGCGCCAGGTAATGACCGCATCCAGAAATGCACTGGTGCAACGGCATCTTTAAAAAGACGATCCGCTTATTGTACTCTTTTAGAGAAATTGGCTCTTTTAGGGAAATGCTCTTTTACGTGCTGAGACGCACAGGGGAAACGGCCGTTTGCAGCACGGCAGGGGATAGTGCAGCCTGAAGTGCACAACCCACTCGACACAGGAACGACCACTGCTGAAGAGCCGTCCGCCAGCACAAAAATCTCCCGAGAGCGCGCAAGGCTCGTCACACACGAAGCAGTTTGGTAGGAGCAGAACGATGTTGTCGCTCGGCTCCGAAGCGAAAAGCCTGGTATGTGTTGCACCAGCTGCCTTTTTATGCTCACGCTGTGATCAGCGACAGCTGGATGCAATAATCGCATGCCAATGTGCATTG